>NC_064638.1:205025467-205328808 GCF_023864345.2 Schistocerca serialis cubense
CATTGTGGAACCCCATGTGTGGTGAGTTCTGTCATGTTCAAAATGTTGTGCAAGATGTTTATAACTGATCCAAGACTGTTTTTAATTTTTCCCAGTAAGAGCTCCAATGCGATCTGCTGGTCTATAAGCAAAGGAGCCTCCCTCACACAGAGGGTCTACCACTTTCTTCATCATCATTCAGACTTATGTGATCACAATGGAAGCTTCTGCAACACCTAATCATTGGGTACCCAAGCTCTTGTCCATTCAGTGTAGTGTAGTGGTTTGCTCTGCTGACTGGTGTGCTGCAGGTCACTTACTGAAACCTGACCACCAGCAATTATTTGTTATTTTGCATTTATTGTTTCTGGAAGGACCCTGAAATATCTTATGTTTATATATCTGGAATATTCAATGCTTATACAAATACTAGACTTTTGAATACCAGTCATTTAAACAAATAACTGAACTTTTTTTCTGGGAAATCAGTTTTGTTCTATCCATTTTTGTCAGCAATAAACATGCTTTCAGTTCTAAATATTGGACTTCACTGATGATCCAACCTTCAGATTTGGACTTTATTGTGATTTTGCCATGATATTATTTGGTGGAGATGCTGGCTGCTTCAAAACCTATACATTACCGTGCCTATAATCAGGCAATGTAATAGCCATTGCCTATGTGGACAGGGACCAAAATAAAAAGCAGTACATCTTACCTAAGAGCCATATATTTAAGACACAGATGGATTTCAAACACCTGCAGGTCATCTGCATATCAGGTATCCATCAAAGCTTTCCACAGATTCTGGTCTGGACCTGATGAAATGACTGAAAGGATTCAGCTAACTCACCAGATATAACAAGTGAGTTGGCATGACGAATTTGGGAAATGTATACTTTTACTTGGATGGCACAGGTGAGCAGGTGAGCAGTGGGTTGAGAACAATGAAGAGAATGTAGTTGTGTGCTGAAAGTCATGAGAAAATGTAGCACACCTTAGGCCAGCACTACCTTCCTACAGTGACACGGTTTGATGCATGGTTTGTGGTAAGAACTCTGGATATGCGAAGTATGTAATATTATATGGGGTCCTGCCCACTCATTTCTTATAGGGTACCTGAAAGGTGGTGCTTTCTCAGATAGCTATACAACAATTCAAGTAAATCACATTAATGGGTTTTATTAAAATAAAGTAAATT
This sequence comes from Schistocerca serialis cubense, assembly GCF_023864345.2. Classification (NCBI taxonomy): domain Eukaryota; kingdom Metazoa; phylum Arthropoda; class Insecta; order Orthoptera; family Acrididae; genus Schistocerca; species Schistocerca serialis. Next base: position 205,026,648 of record NC_064638.1, read on the forward strand.
TAAAATACTTAACTCTGGATCACAAGCAAATGGCGATATGACAATAATCAAAGTCCTTTGCTAATTACAATGTCCATACACATTAATTACATTCACTCATAAGTTACTGCTATTGTCAACCTCGCTGCTGTTCTAGGCCTCTCTGGTAGTGCCTCTGCTACTGTCCACCTTCTACTGTCCGGCCAAGGCTGGCAGGAGCAGCACTTATATTCTCTTCTTGTAGCAGCTGCTCCTGTCATAGTGATGTCATAGTCAGCATTCTATTGGCTGATGTCATCTCACAGCCTTCTCTGCTCTTGCGTTCTTCTTCGCACTGGCCGTTGTCATTACGCCGGAACATATTAATGTTAAAGAAACCATATTTAACCTGTATGGGGTTGTAATATAAAAAAATGAGTATATCTGTGATGTGTGTAGTTTCATGTTCGAAATAATATGTATTGTGAACTGTTGTTTCCTTCTGTTACATGGGTTCAAGGGCACTGGAGCAACTGCAACGGACTTGCTGCTACAAGATGCTGTGTCACTGAAAGCTCATAACCTCATGCATGCAGCTGACAGCAGTGCCAAGCTGAAAGAGGTCATCATTGGCATGGTGACCTTTGATGATTATTAAAAGAAGATATTGCACTGTATTGTGTGAAAAATATGAAAAATCATTGTATGATCTTAACTCATATATCAGCTTTTGCCTGGTTGTATTTGCAGCATTAAATCACACTCGTGCATGTGAGCAACCAAAGTTAGTGTTTTTACATTGACAATACAAATATATTATGATGAATGAATAAAAACTGAACAGAAGATGTTATTAATGGGAATTAAAACCATTGCTCAAAAGTTGTTTCTTGCAAGAGTGTTTGTGCTAGATGCTCATCATGTTAAATATTATCCAGATCATGTTATTAATTAAGTGAGGCTGAGAAAGAGGGAAGCATCCAGCTGACAAAGGCACAACAAACTCCTCCACCAAGTGAAATACCCGATAGAAGAACAGACATTTGGAGGATGGAAGAAAACACATGACTACCATGGATACATGCGCTGCTTAAAAAAAGAAGACAAGTGTTCCACAACTGCTGGGCTGAAAGATGTCAACCACCACAACAGTCTTACTCAGGCCAGCCAACTGCAGATGATTATAGTTAACTTACGAGCCAAAGCTCATCTCTGTTCCCGGCATGAGGTAACTCCGAAAAATGCTATAGCCATTCCCTGTTGCTGTACAGAGATACCAGCCATTCATGTAACTGTTGAATTCAGGAAAAGCAAGTGAGGGGACTTTCTATGGAGGTGAGGCCACCACAGATGTAAATCTTCCAAAGACGACAATTACCAAGCTGACTGGAACTCCCATCAGTAGCTTTGTTGACAGCCAGTCAGTCCAGTTGTTAGCTACTGTAGGAACTTCTTTTTATGCTAATGTTGAATGCTTTTTGCCAGCAGTTAAAAGACTCTATGGTCTGCAAATGCAAAATAAGAATAACTATCAATGATGGAACACAGTCCTTCAAATTCATCATTTTGACAGAATATAGCATGATATCCTCAGATGGAACTTCTTGCAGGCATCACAAGCAATCATAGACTGTGGAGAATTAGAGCTCCAGATGGATGAAGTTAATCCAACAGTACACATAACAAAGATTGCTATGAGTGGTTGTTTGCCACTGAGGATGTTGTTATCCCACCATCATCAATGAGACAAGTTACAGTCATCAATCAAGAGATGTGACACTTTTATCTACTGCAAAAAGCTATACAGGCTTACAAAAGGAATCTAGATGCCACAGATGAAGTAAGCATTGTGGGTGATCAAGGGGAACTTTTGATTATCATTTGTCATGACCAGCAACAACTCATTCCTGTAGGTATGTGAATAATTGCAGTCGAACAAGTCCAGTAAGGGCAGCTTAGTATTATCAACAAAGAATCATTCTCCACCATCAGTATAGACAATGCAGCGGAGGAAGCTACTATCAAATTTACAACAGTGTCTGATCTGACTGAGGAGCAACATTGATGACTAACAGCTATTCTGTGTAAATTTTCAGATACCTTCAAATCTAGAATGGAGAAAAGAAAGACCAAGCAGTCTGTGATAAAACATTGTATCAACACAGGATCACCCATCAATTAGCCAGTGTTCTTACAGTGTTGCTGGTTGAACCTCAGATAATCCAGAAAGAAGTGGAGAAGATGCTGCAAGATGAAATCATTAAACCTTTAGTGATCCTCTATAGTGGATTTTGTGAAGAAGGAATGTGACACATGGCATCTATACTCGACTAACAACGACTGAACGAAATCATAAAAAATGATGTCTATCCATTGCTGCACGTTGGTGACACCCTGATTGTGAGATATTTCTCAAATGTGGACATGCAAACAGGTTACTGATAAATTAGTTGAAGAGGCTGACTGACAAAAGAACTGCCTTCATAACTCTTGATGGCCTCTACGAGTTCAAAGTTATGCCATTTTGACTATGTAATTCTCCAGCCAACTTAAAACATATGCTGGACAACCTGTTTCAACACCATAAATGAATGACATGTCTTTGCTATGTGGGTGAGTGTGTCGTTTTCTTTAAGGTATTTGAAGAACATCTAAGCTGCCTGGCAACTGTGCTGAAGTGTGTTCAGACCACAGGTCTCCATCTGAGTCTGAAAAAGTTCCCCTTTGACATGTGACAAATAAAAATTGTGGGCCAATTAGTGAACCGTGATGGAGTCAGCCCCATTTCAGAGAAAATAAAAGCAGTCATAGATTTTCTGGCTCTTTGGATTATTCATTATGTGAGAAGTTTTTTCACATTGTGCATTATTCACAAAGGACTTTTGTACCATGGCATGTCCCTTGAAGAGCTACCACAGGGAGAAACCAAACAAGCCACGAGAAAAATATTTCCTTGTCATTAATGAGTTGCTAATATCTTCTACAGCTCTAGCCGAGGCAGAACTTCTCATTGATGTTAGTGGTTATGGGATAGGTGCAGTTCTCATGCAGATTCTGGAAGGTACTGGAAATATAATAGCTTATGCTTCTAGAGTACCCACCATGTCTGAGAAGGACTACAGTCCAACCAAGATAGAGAGTCTTGCAGTTGTTTGAGCCATCAGTAGGTTCTGGTTGTATTTATTTGGCAAACCATTTACTGCTGTAATAGATCTCCATTCTCTATGCTGAAGGAGCCACCTGGTAAACTTATAAGATGGACACTGAAGCTTCAGGAGTGCAATGTCACAATGGTATACATAAACAGATGTAAACACAAGGTCACTGATTGCCTTTCAAGGATTCCTTTGGTAGAACACAGCAGATGGATGAAGTTTCAATCACTGCATTTAATGACATTGATGCTGAATAGAGCGAAGATCCAACATTGCTGGAAATCATAGAAGCTTTGAAGGCCAAGGAACCAACCAAACAAAGATTCCAGTTATTAAATGGAGCATTGAATAATAGCAAATATGATCATTTGGGGATTGTCATCCCAGCACATCTGTGGCCAATGATCCTGAAGTATTTTCACGATGCTACAACACCAGGTCACTGGTCACCTGAGGTATGTGAAAACTCTAGATAAAATCAGATGCTGGCCAGGTCTCTATGAACCTGCTAGATATTATGTCAGCCACTGTAAGGAATGCTAACCACATAAGGATGTGCTGCTATCACCTCTGGGGCATCTGATACCAATCACACCTGTGGTATCACTCTGAATTTATTTGTTTATTTATTTAGCCTTCAGCAGCTAACAGCCATTTAGTCATTTCTCCCAAACAGAAATTGATCTCTTGGAAGCTTCCTGAAGTTGACAAATGGGCATCAGATGATAACAGTTTGCACTGACTATGTCTTTTGCTATACTGTCACTGCCTGCTGAAGCTCCAGAAATTGTAAAAGCACTTATAGAAGACATCATTTTGAAGCATGGAGCACCCAAAGTCATGATCTCTGACCATGGAAAATTTTTCTGTTGTGGCATCACCAACAGGATGACAGCTGCATACCATCCACAAACAACTGGTCTCACAGAAGATGTTGGTAGATATGCTCTCAATGTATACTGCTACTGAAGGGAGAGAGAGAGTGAGATACAGCACTGCCCATCATGACATTTGCACACAACACTGTGAAGCAAGACACTCCAAGCTTCACACTGTTCTTTCTGTCTCACATTCATAAGGCGGGAATAACAATGGAACATGGTTCCCATTTGAGTGGAACAATACTCAAGATGACTACGTGAAACACATCATCCCCAGGACCAAAGAAGCAATACAGATGGCTTGCATATGGGCCCTGAGTGTTTGGGAGAAAAGCTGAGAATACTGTAATGCCAAGCTCAGCCAGTGACATACAGTTCAGGGAACTCAGTATGGATTTTTACGCCTGTGCTGAAATTGGGACTTTCAGAAATGTCACTGACTAAAGTGCTACTTTGGCCCATATATATCCTTTGTCGCTTGTCAGAGGTCTCATTTGAAGATAAGGATTGTGACCCTTCATCAAGAGGACAAAAGAGCAATGATCTTATCCGTGTCCTTCATACTAAGACCTACTACAGTGCAGAGGCACAGATCAATGATGGAAAGTTTAAAGAAACTGAAGATTCAGTCAACAGTCACAAACCTTTATGGAAGAGGCTATCTTTGATGCTCATCATAGTGAAGAGGATGTACTGAAACAACCAGACACGATTATCTGTAAGTGCCATCATCAGAGGACTATTGACAAAATCTAGACCACAGTGCTGCAGACGACTCATATGCGGGCTTCTGCTACAGGGAGTCGCTATTTCTCCGAGAGATGGATCTCTGATGCATTCAGTGATGTTGATGTTGCTGGCTGGTGAGCTATGGGTCACCGATTCAAACCTGTCCACCAGCAGTAATTCATTATTTATTACTTACCGTTTCTGGAAGGTTCTTGAAGTATCATATGTTTTTATATTTGGAATATTTTATGGTTGTATAAATACTTGTATTCCGGAACATTCAATGTTTGTATAAATAACCGCGCTCGCCGTCTAGGTCAGTTCTGCTCTAGCTGTACTTTTTTGTCAGTAATAAATGTGCTTTCGATTCTAAGTGTCATACTTCACCAACAACACTGCCTTTGGATTTGGCCTTGGGTTAATGGGTAGCTTCATATAAGCTGATTACTTCACTTGTGCTACATGGTGTGTCCAGGAACTGATTTTTCTTAACCAAAGACTTGAAAACTTTGAATGAGCTTCTGAATTCTGACGATTGCAAATCTCTGCATATCATAATTTCTTGTTTAATCCAATGCTGCATCTCATGCGACCTATATCTGATGAGGAAAGCTTCTTTGAATACCTTATATGATGTGCAGGGGGTTGTAATACTTTGCATTATCTCTGCTGCCAACCATTCCATGTGTCTACAAATAAACTCTAATTGATATTCTAATGGCCAGGATCGTGATCCAAGCCTTTGGATGTTGTATATTCCCACTAGGCCAATAACTTTGGAAGTTCCGCTCAACAAAAAGTGTTTGTAGTCGAATGCCATGTTCTCTCTAGCATTTATAGTATTCTCTTTTCTGTTTTGGATCCCCTAATTTCCTGTAGATGGCGCGTAACCTTGTGACTACGACTTTCTTACAACTTTTGTCCTCTATGATTTTCACAACTCACGTACATGTCGTTTCATCTGGATCAAACACAATTGTGAGACTGGTCGGTCTCCATTCGCGGCTCATGGCCTGTGGTGCAGCGACTTCTGGGTTGAGACGTGGGGACTCTACTTCATGCGCTGGCTGTGTTATGTTGGATCGTGATCCTCCCTTTCTTATTTCCCGCTCCACTCATTTTAGACGTTCTTGTTCTTTCTGGATGTTTTTCCACTTGTTCTTCCACCTCCTCTACTCGCTGCTTGTTTCTTTAACATTGTTATCAATTTATATTTGTTTTAAGTCTATCTTGACTACCGGTATTCTTTCCGAGTTCTTAGATATTTCATCCCGAGTTTTCTCCACTATTTTCTGACCTTGTTCTTGCAGTGTGGCTATAACTTTCTTAATTTGACTTCCTGCACTGTGGGCTAGCTTTGCATAATTTCTGCCTTCTCGCATCTCTTTATTGGGTCCACTCGCCTCTATCCTGCCTACTTGTGCATCTTTCTTAGCTCTTGTCACTACTTATATTCCTCAGTGGACATCATCTTAACTTCTATCACCTCTCCTTTGATTTTGTTCATGTCTTCTGTCAATCTTTTTATGAATTCCTTAAATTCACTTTACCTATTTCTTTCTATTGCTTTCACGTTTTCTGTCAATCTATTTTTCAAGTTCTTGGCTTCTCTTTGCTTCGTCTTTTCTGAGGCCTTAGCTTCTTTCTGCCTCCTCTCTTCTACCTGCTTTAAGAATTTTAGGACAGTGCGCGTCTGAGCATTTTTTCCATGGTGCCGAGCCACATGAATGCTGTGCAGAACGCCACTTTGATAATGTGACCCGCCTGTCTTAATCCTTAGTATTTTTACTGCAGCATCAATACAACGAAAATAAACGGCATCTTCATCTTCACCCACATCTAGTTTCCTGCAATCCGGTGCTGCTCTCTCCATATCGCCTACGTTTGTGCCTGACTGTTTAATGTACAGTTAACCATCTCCTCTCTGATCTCACCTTCATCTCTATTCTGACTATGCTCCATGTCATTAAAACATTTGCTCTTATTCTGCCCCAGTACTAACTTCACTTTGCTCCTTGTTCTCATTCACGCTACTATCTAAAATATCAGCACTAAAATGAAATCAATTGCCAAACTATGCCTGACATACACACACACACACAAAGCCCTGACAAACATATACATAGAGAATCAGCCTTTCCGCTAGCAATCATACTACAAACACTACTGATATAAATATATACTTTTATTGTTTTTAAAAACGAACTATTAAACTGATGGAAAATATGACAATGATTTTATCCGACTGCAAATCAGTATGTTAGAGCACTTGCCCGTGAAAGGCAAAGGTCCCGAGTTCGAGTCTCGGTCCGGCACACAGTTTTAATCTGCCAGGAAGTTTCATATCAGTGCACAATCCGCTGCAGAGTGAAAATTTCATTCTGGCAGTATGTTTTAATTTGTGATCAATCCTGTCACAAGGTGCATCAATTTATACAAGATGCCCAGAGCTATGTTAACACGTGAATCATGTATGATTCATTTTTGCCCTGTAATGACCCCCAACACAGAGCCACCCTTAAACAACACTACTGTAATCTACGTACGACTACATAAACACGAATTTAAAAAAAGTATAATTTGCGACCCCAATATTGAATCCTAAGTTGGGGAACTTGTGATAACATCTTACGTCCCACAGAAAAAATGGCTCTGAGCACTATGGGACTTAACTTCTGAGGTCATCTGCCCCCTAGAACTTAGAACTACTTAAACCTAACTAACCTAAGGACATCACACACATCCATGCCCGAGGCAGGTTTCGAACCTGCGGTCGTAGCGGTCGCGCGGTTCCAGACTGTAGCGCCTAGAACCGCTCGGCCAGCCCGGTCAGCTCCGCAGAAAAAGACAAAAATTTATTAAGTGATAAGGTACACTAATTTATACAAAATGAAATGTTATTCAGCATGACAACAGAGTTATTGAATAAATTGCAATTGTAATTTGACATTGAAACCCAAAAAGTATGAAGTTGAAAACGTCTGTATCAAAATCGTTTCAGTGCCAATAAGGGTGACCAAGTCAGTGTGAAGGGGTGGAACTCACTGCATGATGCCTTCATTTTTTTCTGAGCATCAACAGTAACGCTACATGATAGTTTGTATAGTGAATGACAGTGAATGCAAATAACTAAACTGGAAGAGTGTAGTACACGCATAAACTAAGCAACCACTGTTCCAGATCGAAAGAACATGCTGCAGAGGGTGATGGAACAACTGGAAAATTCCAAACGTGCCGGGCGGCAAAGCCGCTCACTGTGCACAACTGCCTCCCGCTAGTAGCTTTGTGATCGCTGCTACAAATCTGAAGTGTGTTGTACTGGTGCCTAAATGTACTACTTTTACGGCATCTGTCCTAGTGGGGGAAAAATTATACTGAAAAGTTCTGGGCAAAATATATACTACAGGAAATGATAGGATTGTAGTTACAAACAGGGAACAAATGCAGAAATCTGCTCCGATTCTTTAATTAAAATAACGTTGTTTTAAATAACGGGCACAGTCTTGCTACGGGTGTGTGGTGTGAGGCACCTCAAAATGTTACCAGTAAAATATTTACGTGATCTATAGAAAAGCTAAACATCTCGGCGTATTTTGATGAACTTAAGCGTGAGACAATGTTATTATTTGTGGTTGTCATGTGGCGAAATATTTTTGTCTCTTGGTAAAGAAACGAAAATTATTTATTATTTTTTACCTCAATATATTACTTTTGAAATGGTAATCGACTGCCTTGAAGCGGCCTTAAGGTTACTAATATGTACTGTTAAGAAGAAATGTTACGGCCAGTAATAGCGGCGAACAATGACTTTCATTGATGCGATATTTGCGCGCTGCTGCACTCACTGAAAATTAAAAAAGTTACAACTTCCTGCATGGAAAACGCATTTCTACTTAAATGAAACAGTATTAACTCTTTCTATAAACTATTTTAAAAATCAATAAATTATTATGCTCCATGGCCGACTGTTGCGTTCATTCCAGAACAAGAGAAACCTAATAGTGAATTATTTATCCTTGTAAAATTATTAAAAAAACATTATTTTTCATATTAATTAACAGAACAAAGAGTTTCTTTATTATTATACAATTTCTAAGCCGATCGTATCGACATTATTCTTGCCGGCCGGAGCGGCCGAGCGGTTCTAGGCGCTACAGTATGGAACTGCGCGACAACTACGGTCGCAGGTTCGAATCCTGCCTGGGGCATGTATATGTGTGATGTCCTTAGGTTAATTAGGTTTAAGTAGTTCTAAGTTCTAGGAGACTGATGACCTCAGCAGTTAAGTCCCATAGTGCTCAGAACCATTTGACAATATTCTTAAATTAATTTTAGTTCGTTTTCTTTCTTTACACACATCTCTGTCAAAAATATACTCAAAAATATTTCAGCAAATAAAAATGTTTACTTTATTTAAAGTCGTCACTAGGTATCGGTACGGTGGCCCCCCGGGATATCTGGACCAAAGTTCTATTTGTGTACTGGTATTTCCCATGTTGCGATGTTTAAGGTTTAAACACACCTTTTACTACTTGCACTAGACAACGTCTCACAAATATTATGTGATAACAACGATATTGTTTGACGGTCATTGGCATTTCTTCGTCTTCTGCTAGCCCCTCATTTTGTTTCCAATGGGAACAGCTTGATCCTAATAAACAACTCCTGGTAAATCATGGCTTATACTCCATGAGGTTCACAGGCGCGGGAAAGACCAAGATGTAAAAATCACTCCCGGAGTCTTCAAACTGTTCTCACTTGAGGTTTCGTAAGAAAATAATAGTGCTTCTAAATACGAGTGATAGTTTAGGTTAGTATACTCTCAAATAGCAGTTATGAAGACATAAAAATTTACTTTTAATGACCCTACAATGAGATAAAATTGTCTTTTGCATTTTACAACTGCCTTACACAAACAAACTGTATCCATTATTTTATAAACACATACTTGCAAATTAAAAAAAAAAAATCATTTCCTCTACAAGAGTAAAGTTTTGAAAAAATTTCGCCGACACGCTTAACATTTTTTTCAATGTACAATTTTGATTAATACAATTTATTTGAACACTCTTGGGGCACTGTAGACTGCGAATCTTCGACAAGTTTGGTGGCGTGGTGGTCAGGAACACGCCCCCCTATTGACAGGTCGTTGAGCTATGGACTACCGCTCAGTGTTGTCGTGAGAAGCAAACTCCACCACTTGCGTTGATCGGCGGCTGATGAACTTCAGCGCATTGTTGGTGTGAGGAGCGAACTCAGCCCCTCGCGTCGATCTGATGTGATTGTCGGCATGCCTTCTCCGTTGGCACACCTCGCGTATGCGAACATGAAGTAACAGTCGAACGAGCATCAACTTCGTCATCAAACACAGATGTTAACATGACAGCTAAATTGTAAATGTCTTGTCACTAGGGCCTCCCGTAGGGTAGACCGTTCGTCGGGTGCAAGTCTTTCGGTTTGACGCCACTTCGCCGACTTGCGCGTTGATGGGGATGAAACGGAGAAAATCTCCGACCCAGCCGAAAATCGAACCCGGGCCCTTAGGATTGACATTCAGTTGCGCTGACCACTCAGCTGCCGGGGGCGGACAACATGAGAGCTGGAAATAGGGTATTATTATTAGTCATTCACTTTCCAACCATCCATGCAATGTCAAAAATTGTTTCTGTGTATTGTGTTGAACGCCACTAGCCCAGTACTTTTAAACACACACGTCGTAGGCTTCTCGCTGTAATCGCAGTCTTGAGAAATACTACGTCGCGTGGTGTGATTCACAATAGTTTTAACTTGCATGTATTCACTGTGGTCAGCGTTCTACACAGACTGAGGAAACCTAGTGGGTTTACATTTTCATGCTGGTGCACCTGTCAGCTGTTTCGTAATAACATGCGGCTTGCTGCCGTAAACGAAGTACACTGTCTGACAGTTAGTACTTCACAGTTAATGTATTTGTATGGAAATTTCACCTGTAACGGTAGTATGCCTTTAATTTATAGAGGTATTTACACTAAACAGGTTTTATCACTGTTCAGAGTTATTTCTCTGTCGGTCACTGTGGATAAGTCCAGTTTTCGTCCGCAGAAAGACGCGGAGTTTTCTTATTATTCACTGGGAATGTCCCCATATTACGATCGCTTCTTTGGCGTTCACAAATACTGTGTATTTTTTCTCACACAGTTCGTACGTTGTACGAGGAGAAAGTAGTATCAAAAAAATCATCCAATTTGGCATGTCTGTATCTCTAAAACTAATAAACCTAAACAATGAATTTCGTTGTTTGATGAATGGGAAATTCAAAAAGTTTTTCATGTGTGTTCAATATTCCCTTCTTGAGATGCACAACGTATGTAAATACTGTATTCAAATTATTCCCACATTGCAGCGAACATGTCTGGAGTTATAGCTTCCACAGTTGCTGTTAGGCGATGTCTCAGTTCTTTCACTGTTGCTGGTAACAGGTACAGGTTTTTACTCCGAGATCTATTCACATTCAAATGATTCAAATGGCTCTAAGCACTATGGGACTTAACATCTGAGACCATCAGTCCCCTAGACTTAGAACTACTTAAACCTAACTAACCTAAGGACGTTACACACATCTACGCCCGAGGCAGGGTTCGAACCTGCGGCCGTATCAGCAGCGTGGTTCCGGACTGAAGTGCCTAGAACCGCTCGGCCACAGCGGCCGGCTCTATTCGCATTTGCTAATAGTGTTGTACCCTGAGTGATTACAATGCCCATTTTGTTTGTTTCCATTGCTATCAGCGTGGTAATCATTACCTCTTGAGTAAACTCTGTTTCGTGAGCTATCACTATTGTGGTATCGTTGCTTATGGTTGCTATTTTGTTCTCCTCCACGGTTTCCGAAGTCACTCTGCTTTGTGTCTTCCTGTGTCAGATCGATTGAGTCTACGGTAGTCGTAAACTGCTTGAGGTCCATGAGAGGGACATGTACCAGTTTCTCGCGTATCGAGATTGGCAACGTCCCTTTCAATAAACGGAAAAAATCTCTTGGTAAAGTGGGCTCGTCTCAATACTGGGTTTTATGTACGTACATCTCGAAATATTTTCGGAGGTTTCTTTGCATCGTATTGTATGGTTCGGTATTATAGACTTGTTTTCTTAGTCTTTCCTGAACACAGACAGACCTGAAGCCTGGTAGGAACATCTTTCCAAACTCCACACACGTTTGACACGTATCGGCAACCTCCATCGCTCGTAAAGCCGCATCACCATTTATGAAGGAAACGACAAATTCTATTTTCTGTAGTTCCGTCCATGAAACGGGTAAAACATTCCTGAGACTTTTAATGACTACCAAGGGGTGCACTGATTTCTGCTCCTCTGCGAGCGTTTGGAACTTCTATGCTAAACCAGTGACTCTTCGTGTTTTTCTTGCGCAATGGTTGGCATCACACCAATTTCCGTGGCACCAGCAATACCTCCCGATTGCACAGACTGTACTTGCCCGCATTCTCGCGACATAACTGTTTACTGTTTACGGTAATTATCGGTATGTTGCTTACCGATAGCCAACATTCGGTAAATTTTTCTGTTCTTTTTGCTTGCCATCTTTCTCTAAAGCTGAAATGCGCTGATTCATTTCGTTTAATTCCGGCGATAGTCGAGAGTTCGATCCTTGCTTTCTCGTTCTACACCGATATTTAATCTATGCAAGGCAACTATTACCTCCTCTTCCGCCTTACTCTCGATACTATTAGACAATTCATCTACATTGATAGTGAGCGTCTTGACTTGCGTCTCCAGTGCCTGCTGACACTTTCGAGCCAAGGTCTTCCACCTTTTTTTACATATCTTTGTTCTGGCTAACCAATCCCGCAACTTGATTACGCCAGCTATCCATTTCTTTCTTAAGATGAGCAATAACAGCCTTATCACTATCATCAAAAATTTTATTGATATTATCAACAAAACGATTGTCCCTTTCTGCTTCAGTCTGTTCTCTCTCTGTCTCTTTTACTGTTTTCCTTTCCTTCTTTTCCAGTTTCTCTGCTCTTTCCCTTTCTTTCCTTTGACGTTTCCTTTGGTCAAGCTTAGCTAGCAATAACGAAACAAAATCGTTTGCAGGCGCCGGCAGCGACAGTACATCATCAGCTGTAGCCACAACCGTCTCTGTTTTGCCTTGAGCGTCAGCTGATGTGGCGCCTGTATGCTTTTCCAGCTTCTCAGCGCTAGATGCAGGCAGCACATTTTCTATTCTCGTGTCTTCGGGTTCCAAATTTTGTACTACCGAGTCACCTTCCCCATCAAGTTTGGTAAATGGACAATCTTGCACATCTTCGGCTATCTCGACCTCTGATGTGGCGTCTGTTTTTGCTTTATCCTTCCTACGGGGTCTACCCATGCTTGAAACAATACTAACTCCTCTCAAAAAAGACGAAAACACACAATGGCTTTATAAAAAGTATCACACAGTAACAGAATCCACTATAGCCTAACTAACAGACACAAAATGTTCAGTTATTTTTGAAAGCTAAAAATAAATTTTGAAAAACAACTTTAAAACTGTATAATACTGTACAGCTGATTATACAGTTCTCCACAGGAATTACTCGTTTTTGTCCAATAACGTTACATTTATACTTTTGTAGCAGTAAAGACTTCACATATTCTGCATAGCTGATTGTACGCATTCAGCAAAAGCTACCTAACTTCAGCCTTCAATTACAAAAATTAGCTTTTTGCATAGCCCCTAGGTACCTATTGCTTAATATCATGAAGCTTGGGAGTCCACGGAACCATTTCCTTACCTATAGTATTAAGCAGATGCGTCATCGCAGATATAGGCTGCGACGTCGAGCTTTCAGGTCTTATTCTACAAATTATTTATTTTCTTGCTTCAGTTGCTCGGGGCATTTATGATCATTCCCTCAGATTCCATGTGATGTTCAGTTTTATGAACATGGAAAAGAACAAATCAAATGTTACAATACATACAAGTATTGAAATTTTGACAACTTTTTACTGAGCCCCACGGCAACGCGGTTCAATGGGCTAAATCAAATTCTGAGGAAAAGATTATAATTGAGTCGGGCGTCGCGTTGGGAGCCAATTTGCTGCCTAAATACACTGGTTTTATGGCATCTATCCTAAAGGGGGGGGGGGAATTATACTGGAAGTTTCTATAGTGACATATATACTTGATGAATCGAAAAGCGTAACATCACAAGGTATCTTTGATTAATTTAAGCATGAGAAAATATTATTCGTTGGTGTCGCGTGGAGAAATATTGTTGTCTCTTCGTAAGGAAACACAAATTATTTATTATTTTTTTACCTCAAAATAAAGAAACGGTAATCGATTGCTGATAGTCCACAAATTATGATAAATACTGCAAATCCTTTAAAGTTACTAATACATACATACATATATATATATATATATATATATATATATATATATATATATATATATATATATATATTTAAGGCCTGTCAAGGAAAAATTATTTATACACTCTCAGGCGTTTAGACCTGGGAGAAGCTGTGAAAATATTAAAGGAAATGCTACGGCCGTTAATGGCAGCCAACAATGACTTTTATTGGTACGATCTTCCCACGCTGCTGCAGTCACTGAAAGTTAGAAAAGTTGTTGCTTCCCGAATGCAAAACGACTGCCTACTTGAACGAAACAGTAATAACTCTCTCTATACTCTATTTCAACAATTATTAAACTATTACAGACTCACAACGTGCAATGACGAATCGTTGCGTGCATTCCAGAACAAGAGAAACCTAATAGCGAATTCTTGCTCCTCGTGCAATGATTAACAAACAAAGTCTTTTCATTCTAATTACACGGAACAAAGAGTTTCTTTGTTATTAAACACTTTCTACGCCTATCGTATCGACAGTGTGCTTAAATTAATTTTAGTTCCTTTTTTTCTTTACGCAAGCCTCTATCAAAGTCTCTGCGTACAGTAAAAATATTTCAGAAAATAAAAATGTTCACTTTATTTAATGTCATCACCAGGTATCGGTACCGTGTGAGAAGCGCGCCTCTGGCTGGACTCGAACGATGGACTCTGCCGCGCTTGCAGCACCCCAGATGAACACTTCTATTTTGATCCTCTTCCGACTCCATCCTCTGACTAACCGTTCTGATCAGCGTCCCTGAACAAAAAAATGGTTCAAATGGCTCTGAGCACTATGGGACTTAACTTCTGAGGTCATCAGTCCCCTAGAACTTAGAACCACTTAAACCGAACTAACCTAAGGACATGTCCGAGGCAGGATTCGAACCAGCGACCGTAGCGGTCTCGCGGTTCCAGACTGTAGCGCCTAGAACCGCTTGGCCACCCAGGCCGCCTCCCCGAGCAAACTCTCCACAAATTTCTCTCTAAAAGACCTTCTCCCCAAAAATAAGCTCCATGTAGAGTACCACGGGAAATACACGCAATCATCTGATACACGGCGGAATCTCTATACTAGGACTGTTGATATTTTTAAAATATTGGGAATCGATGTATCGATATTTAAAACATGTCATTATTGGCTCCCGATATATCTAATGAACGTATCGATATATCGACTGGCGGGAAAAATAACGGCTGCTATTGTAAATATGCTGCTGGTTTTAGAGTTTTACTTTATTATTAGATATTCTGTAAATCAACACGCTAGCAGCCTGCCTTTCTTCCTTAGAGCAAGAATTGAAAGGAAAGTGACGCACGTTCACGCTTGGCGATAACCACATTGCTAACAACGGTAACTGCGTGTAAGTGGCACAATAAAAAATGTCTGATATGTCCACCGCTGGGTTTCGTCACATATCGGATTGTCCGGATCACTTCATGTTGACTTCCATCTTTTTTTTTCCCCAGACGCCAGCGACCTAGCAGTTGTAGTGTCGAAACTGATTGGTGAAGCTAAACGTTGCAGTTCCTGTTCGTAGCGTCGAGCGCCAATTACATTAGCATCTTTCCTCACACGTCTACGCCCACCACAATTACCGATCTTGTCTTTTAGACTTTTGTTACTCATTTTCAGCAATTATTTTTTAAGAATTTTTAACTGAAGAAATAGCACATTAGTTGTGTTAAAAATTGTTTTTCAACGCAACTAGTGTGCTGTTCCTTGTATCTCGGCGTGATTGACTCGCACATGTCTCTAGCACGACCGTGGGAAGCGCTACTTGTGTAAGTTCCAGCGACAGAATATTCAAGACCTTAAGAATCTAACTAAACCACACTAAACATGGGTCAATTTTGATAAAAGTTAATATGTAGCCTTTTGTCATTAAAAAGAAGCTGGTTGCAATATCTCAGCTTTCTGGATGGGATATTTTCAAAATTAGAGAAAAGTACCTAAAATACCAAAGAACCGACACTAGTAAGATTAAAGTCAGTTCGGATGCATAACAGTTTGTCCTTTGCTATTAGTTGGAATCATTTACAAAATGTTAGGTCGGTATGTTTGAATTTTTATACTTAAATAACGTTCACTATTTTTCGGTTTCGTAATAGAGAATTCAGTAAGAATTAATATTCATTTAATAACTATTGTGTAAATAAATGAGATTAAATGAGAGTGTGTATGCGGGACATAAGTAGAGATTCAATATTATCTCTTGTTAAACATTATGTAACTTGGTCATGGGAAAGTGTGCAACAAGCTGTTGCAACGAAATCTGTAATTCTCCTTACTTGCTGATGACGTACGTCCAAGTGTGCTTGTTTTTGTAAGAAGGCAGCCAGAATAGTTATTCGTAGAGTAATGTTTATCTAAAGCTATTTCAAGATTAGTTTTCGTTTGGTTTGGTCTGGTGGAACATTTTATTAATATTTGCAGCATAAAATGACGTAAATGCTTCTGTCAATGTTGATTGGAGTAAAACAGTTGAGGCGCGATTATGATCTTGAAAGACTGATCTGATTGGCTGTTCATTTGATCAACCAATCAGAGTGAAGTCTTTGCCGCGCTCTATCAAGTAGTAATTGCGCTGTGAGCAACGGCATAGAAGCAGTCATAGTCTCGCTGTCGGACGCACAAGTCATGTTGAATGTGTCCGAAAAGTTATATGTAAAATGAAGAAGGTACTGTTATTTCGCGTTCGGTTTATATCGCCGTGAAAGCAGATGCGTTTACGGACAGGTTGTGAAAATTTGAGCTTTGTGAAGGAATTAGTTGGAGAGATAAATGCGTATGAACTCTCGGCGTTCGTGAAGAATTCCGCATGGCATATTTCGTAATCGCTTACGGAATAGTAGGCGAGCAACTTCTTTTAAATAAATCTACCGAAAAGGACCGAATGTAAAACTCATGTTGTAGCTGAGTATAAACTGTGAAAATCGCGTAACAATTCGGGTTGAACTTTGGTACATTTCTGGCTGTCTTGCGTGTGTACTAGATGGTATGAGCTATGAGATGAGGTCAGTGTTGTTAGCTGGTAGTTTTCAATGCTGACTGATGGCACCTATTTGATTTGGCATCTAAAGCAAATAAAGAACTATCTGCCGGATTTTGACATTTTTCTAAGAGATGAAACCATCGCCCTCCACCCGAAAATTGTTATAAGACATTTACATGACATTTAGCGACAGATCTAATGCGGACTGTGCTAACGTAAGTATTGACGATGTTTTTCTTCAACGCTGCCTTTAACAGCGTCAGAACAGTATCTACGTTGCAGAGAAGCGGGTTGGTGACCAGACGCAGTACTGAGGTAGGTGGGAATTTTGTGGTTGACAGTACGACTAAAGAAAGCAATAAGCTGATACGCGAACTTTTAACCCAAGAACGCCGCAGTGATGAAAGCTCAAAAAGTTGTAAGACTCCTTCACACAGTGAAAGTAAAATTATATCCTACTATAATTAAAAAAAAAACTTCAAATATTTCCCGAAAATTGTGAGAAAATGTGATGTAGAATAAAAATATCGGCACTCAATATTGCAGTCTTGATATCTGCATAACGCTGGATAGTATGTTACCGATATATATCGATATCTTTTTGGAAAATGTAATGATACATCGATATTTTATCAGCAACTCCACTCTCTACGCCAATCGTATAAACATATTTCGATGCATACCGTCCCTCCACGAGATGGACAAAATCACTCCCTCCCCCATCGAGAGGCTCGCCACAAAAAAAGTACATTCGCCCACGGCACGTCTTCTGACGGCACCGGCTGATTTCTAGTCACGACACTTATTTTTTTGCGCAGCCTGCAAACATATAGGAAACTAAAAGGCTCTAAAAATACAGCGACTGTGGTGGCGTCACTACGTCGGGAGCTCAGCAGGGTGGGACTATTTCAGTTGTTTAAAAAAAAAAAAAAAAAAAAAAAAAAAAAAAAAAAAAAAAAAAAAAAAAAAACCTGAAAATTTTGAAGAGGGTTTTTCTGCTCACAGAGAACAATTTCCTGAGTGCTAGCCATCGTGCGTGAAGGGCAGAAGGTTGTAAAAAAGAGCTCTGTGGCTATTTTTTGGGACAATGCTCGATCGTGCATCGACAGCAGGACGTTCCTGGCCGACTCCTGGTCGACAGGGGTCTCCTGCTCGCCACTCCTGTGATCGGATCCCGCTCTGCCCCAGGCATTGTTCCTGCATCCCTGCTCTTCCACCTTCTCATAACTGCGGCCACTTAATTCGTCCCTGCGATGACTCACCGAACAGCATGTTTCTCACCACACAGTGCCGAACACAAACAGTTCTCAAGATTACGCGAGGAAAGAAAGCCCAGAGCAACTAGATGCCGAGGCAAGCAGTACGCAATCACTTTCCACCCTCTTTATCAAATGGCATACTGTCCTAGTGCCTTCTAATTTAGGTAACCGTGCATGCAATGCACTCATGACTGAATTAATTAAAAATGAAAGTAGGCAATCATTTTCTTTTATCGACTTGACGACATACCGTTTGTTTAATGTGTTACGGGAATAGTTCACTGAATTCTTAAGGTTAAAAATTTGTTCTACACACGATCGCCCTTTTCTGAATCCATACCGCTATTCACCGACTTGAGGACCTAGTTGTGACTCTGCTCAGTTGAAGAGAGCTTTGGGCAGCAATTGGTAGGTAACTGAACGTGGTCAGATTCCATGATATCAATTTGGGTTTGTTTTAATTCCTTTTTTTGTGTAGCAAACATGCGATTTCCACATTCGTCACGGATTTTTTCTGATCATCATATTTCATACCAATTTCATCGAGTTCAAAAATGGTTCAAATGGCTCTGAGCACTATGGGACTTAACTTCTAAGGTCACCAGTCCCCTAGAACTTAGAACTACTTAAACCTAACTAACCTAAGGACATCACCCACATCCATGCCCGAGGCAGGATTCGAACCTGCGACCGTAGCGGTCACGCGGTTCCAGACTATAGCGCCTAGAACCGCTCGGCCACCCCGGCCGGCTTCATCGAGTTTTGTAATGAAATTCTTTCCAGCATTTTCCATAGCTCTGCAGTGAGAGGTCTACTGCTGATGTATGTTATTAATCAGAGATTCAATTATCTAGTTTAATTCATGTATTCTCGATGGTTCCCAATTTTGCTTGATAGAAGTGAAATATTTTTATTTTGATTTTTCACAGTTAAGTAATTTAGAAAAGTATTCAGCGATCATTTCACAGGTTTAATTATTGGTATAGGACATTTCCCCAATTTTGTCTTTGATCTGAAGCAATGGTATTAGACCAGTTTTGTTTTTAATGTCCTTTAGCAATTTCTTGAATTATTTTTCTTTCGTCTGTCCACTTTGCACTTGCGTTCTGGTTTTCCATGCTTTCTACTGTTTGTAATCATCTGTCCACGAGGCACTTGTGTTCTGGTCTTCGATGCTTTTTGTTGTTTGTATAAGTCCTGACTGTAGCAGCTAAAAATTTTGTGCATTCAAGTCTTTTGTTTAGTTTGTAAACTTTCCATTGCCTTTGATACTCTGTACATCGAATATACGTTTTGGAACTTACATTTTGTGTTTACTGCTTTCTGGAATCTGATGTAGGCCTAAAGAGAATTTTGTCGGGTAACGATCAAAATCACACTTATTAGCTATTCCGAGCTATTATGCAGTGCTCGAATGAATTTCTTAGAGAAACCTAACGTTTCGTTCCTATCTGCGGAGGGTATCCTCAGGGAGAGTTACAAATTTTATGAATGTCCGTTACATTCACTAGAACGCCACTGACCAAAGTAACAGCTCGTTTCCGTGCAGAGGCTTGACGGGACAAGCCTTCAAAACTCGCGTGCAATTAGCCATTATTGGTTGGTGTTATTAATATCACTGTCCAGTGGAAGACTGGTGCACGTCTTCGTCAGCACCGGGATCCAGATACCACTCAGTTTTATACCTTCGTCCTAAAAAATGATTGGTGCGTTTAATAACCGCCGTAGCCTCTATATATAAACTATCGTAATACCTGCTGCTGACAGCCAGGAACTGAGCGTTATGAAATTGAATCTGACGGTCTTCTGGCTGCAAATCGTTTTCCGTGACAGCTGATCGATTGCGTTCTTCCGTTCTACTGGTGCCTTTATTTTCTACCAACCACTCTCCTCCCTCGCACCTTGATCTCGCCAGCAAATGAGGACGAAACATTGGGTTTCTCAAACAAATTCCTTCGTCCACAGCATGACAGCTTGAAATATTTTAAAGAAATATGACATTTCCAGGTAGAGAATGTTGAAAATTTTATGGTTAACAGAATCTCAGTCTAGATCTTTGAGGGCTTTGAGCTGCATGACTTCTTTGGTATTTTGTGATAGGTCATTACGTGATCTAGCTGAAATTCTTCTCACAATAGGTAGGGTGAGTCCCACACGTGGTCTTGCAGAGTATTTTCGTGAAGCACGTCGATTTGAAAAAAAAAATGGTGATTTCTGCATAGCTCCATGAGCCGCACACCAGTACTGTTAGTCTGTTTAGTCCTAAATATCAGTCTTCCTAGTATCTAGTATTTAAATATCTTCTGTTTACTAATTCGCGTCTTAAAATCATCTATGTGGAATACTTAATAGAGAAAAAGTCTTTTGCTTGTCTTCGCCTTCTGTCGGAAAATTTTGTTTGTATCGCCAATGCAAACAGGTCTCGCGAAACAAAATGTCAAAGTAAAACAACTGTCGTACAAAAATTATAGTAATGGGAACAATCTTTGTCAAACGCAACTATGGTATATTTCCAGTCTTCGTAATGCACCTACATTTACGATAATAATAAGGTTAACATTCACTCACGTTATTTAACATCATACACAGATTTTTGTAATAAATACTTTCAGAAAAAGTTTTATCAGGGATCCGTTTCTTGTCCACGTGAGTGAAAACTAAGAGTTTAATTCCACAGGAAACGGAAGTTTATTGGAGTTTATACAGAGCTGCAAAACGTAATTCAAAGCAGCAAGAAGTTGTGAATTTCTAGTTTTTTTACTCAAATTCCCTTGTTATCGAATACAGTATTATAAATTATGATAGGACGTATCACTAACTACTTGTGTGGGAAACATTTCACGAGACGTAAACGTAATGACAAATTTAAAAAATGTTAAGCATGGTCTTAGCATGCAGCTAATCGTAACAAGCTTGTTACTGTGTTGCAACGTCAAGGTTCCCACTGATTTACTTAAATTTTGTTTTGCATTTCTATGGTTCTTACTGGAACAACAGTCTTTGTTAATTATGGCGATTGTCATAAGTAATGTCGACTGAGACCTTCGTTTTGCAGGTTTTCGCACTAAACCTTAGTTCCTCTAGAAGGTTACTTTGCCGTACCATGCCTCCGCCCTGTAAACATAGCTATCTGTAATGTATAAATAATAATGAATATTTAAAAATTTATGATGCTTTTATTTTTCATTTTCACCAAAATTTTTTAAACGTTTACTGTTTAAGGCGTTCTTTATTAAAAAGTTTATGAAACACTTCTCTAGAGAATGCGAGTTAAACATCTTCTGGTCAAAGCGCTGCCGTTGCCACCCGGTTTTCTTGCAACAAGGATTGCAGTGTGTTCTCTGTCAGACGTCCCTTCAAGGGCACACCGCCGCCCGCCTTATCAAGCAACAGTCATGGCTCGTCGGAGAACATGGTCAAGCAACCTGCTTGCGAAGCCGAGTTCGCTAACGCACGCCTGTGCGATGGTGTTCGATTCTAAGGTAAGTCGGTTCGTATCCTGATAGTGTCTGAAATTTTCAGTGGCAGGATTTGGCCGGCAAGATGAGGAGAGTTGGTGGCGTAAAGACTTTCACCATAAGCCATTGCGCCAATGTCCTGGATTAAAATCCATAACTCTCCGCAGCGCCTCATGAAGTGATATCGCTGATGGTGACCCGGCAGTCACCTTAGTGCTACTCGTGAGAGTATGTCGCACCACCGGGTTTTCTCTCGCTTCTCTCACCTCAGACAACATAAACATATCACTACACTGTACAGTTATCCATTCCTCTCGCCTACACTCCAAAAATACGCATACGACACAATCTCACATATCCGCAAGGAATGGGGCCAATGTGCGCGGTGGACGAACACCCTCTCCGTTGGGTGGCTGAAGTTGTCACGTGGGATACCCCAGCTAACAACGCAATGCGACATTTACATTTTACATCACCAGGCAGGAGAAAAGCAGATCAAGGTGTTTTTCTTCGAAGACGGGTCGTTGGCATGGACTTACGTTCTGTTCGTCTGTCCCCGAGCCTCACACGCTGCAGTGTTCGCTGAATTGTCGTGATACTCATGAATAACATTACCTCTGGTTTCATTTGTATGTCTATCTGATACTCTGTACTAAACTAGTTTCTCTTCACGCAGTATCATATTCTTCGTCTGTTTTGAACATCAGAGCCATTTCCTACAGCTGCTGCTGACGTTTCGCAAATACAGCCCCTGTCCCTGGCCTGAAAGCCATTCTTGAAATTCAAACAGTTCGATTTCTTGATCGATGACAGCATTGAGCGGAATAGGTCCAGACAGCCTTTCAGCCCAGGCATACAGCTATTTGAGTGTTACACACACGTCAGAGACAAAGTTATCGTCAGGAGTGTCACAGAAAACTATGACAGGACGGCTCTTATTTTCTAAACATAGTGATCAAAAACAGTCTCAAAAGCTTTTAAGGGCCTTGCAGGTAGGTTGTGTTGAAAAATTATTGTTAAGAAAAAATTCGATACGTTACGTTGTTTCCGACTTAATTAGTGCAAATTCAAGTGGTCAGCCAGGAAACGGTGTCACCAAACGTGTTCTTGGACCTGGAACGGTAGTAAGGATCGAAACAGAGCCAAGGGCTGGGCAGCCTGGTGCCCTATCATCTGCGCTATGAGAACTAATACTAATTTTATCTGGCAGGCCGCTTGAATTCGCGCGTGCAACAGCCTGACGGTCTAACGTCAACGCTAATTAACGACGAAACGCCGCCATGTATCGATTTTTTTCTCTCCCTGCAGCGTCCTTACGAGTTTGTCAGACTTTCTGAACATCCAGTATACATAAGTGATCTGAGGGACAGGGTGAGTAGCAATCTGCGGGTGTGGATACAAATTTAGGAGGATACAAGACGACTTAGAGAAAATTTCTGGTTGCTATGATGAATGGCAGAGTGCTCTATATGTAGAGAAATGTAATTTATTGCAGATGAATAAGCAAAACAATTCAGTAATGTTCGAATACAAAATTAGTAGTATGCAGCTTTACAACACGTCACGTCAAACATGTTCAAATGTGTGTGAAATCTTATAGGACTTAACTGTTAAGGTCATGAGTCCCTAAGCTTACACATACTTAACCTAAATTACCCTATGGACAAACACACACACCCATGCCCGAGGGAGGACTCGAACCTCCGGCGGGATCAGCCGCACAGTCTATGACTGCAGCGCCTCAGACCGCTCGGCTAATCCCGCGCGATCACTTCACGTCAGTTTAATATCTAGGTGTAAGGTTGCAAAGCGATATTACATGAAACGGGCACATGAGGACGGTAGTGGGAGAGGCAAATGGTCGACTTGGGTTTATTGGGGGAATTTTAGGAACGTGTGGTTCACCTGTAAAGGAGGCCGCGCATAGAACACTAGTGCGATCCATCCTTGAGTATTGCTTGAGTATTGCTCCAGTTTGGATTAAAGGAAGACACTGAAGGAGTTCAGAAGCGCGTTGCTAGATTTGTTACCGATCATTTCTTATTACAGAGATCCTTCGTGAACTCAAATGGGAATCATTGGAGGGAACACTACAGAGAAAATTTAGAGAATCGGAATTTGAAGCTTACTGCAGAACGATTCTTCTGCCGCTAATGTACATTTGCATAAGGACCATTCGGAGGCGTATGGGTAGTCGTTTTTTCTTTGCTCTGTCTGCTAGTGGAATAGGAAAGGAAATGACTAATGATAATATAAGGTGTTCTCCACCATGCACCATACAGTTGTCTGTGGAACATGCATGTAGATGTAGATATTGGCCTACGCCAGGAGTTACAAACTGTAGACGTCAAATTAGGGCATGATAATGATAATATGTCTCGACAGTGTTTTTGTTATTTAAGACGACACAAAATAAAAGAAGTAGAAAAATTGAGACAATTGCTTTTTCTAGTTTAGGGACAAACTAAAAACTGTATAAGTGACTTGAGAACTCATTACAGTGGTATTGCGCTGACGATCGCTCGAGGACTCCTCAGCAGTAGATTTCAAATGAATTAAATTTACTGACACGAAAGGGCTGGAGTGGATGAGGACGAGTTCACTGAAATGCCATGGCACTAAACGAATTAAATAAACAAACCAGATGTATAAACCTTGACCACCTAATAATTCACCCCAACCATAATGAAAAGACTTTTTGAATAATAACCTAATTTTAAAGGTATCTATCTAACAAATTTAATTGAAAGGAAAGGTATAAACCAGTGAAGTACGCTCAGAAATGCTGAGCTCCAAACGAAACATTTGGGTGTATCCATAATTTTTCTTGCTACTTTTCATTTCCTTCTCAGTCAGGAAGCGTCCATTTTAGAGCTCGGTTCTTTTCGCCCTTTGTTAGAGAATATGGGATTATTTGGTAGTACTTTTGCAGTTTCAGCAGCTGATTTGCAACCAAGGACTACCTCTATAAGAAGTTTGTTTGAACCGTGGGAGAAATAATTTTAATTCAGGGCTGGGAAAATTGTGTGCCAGTGTAGAATATGTGAGGGTATGTTGTGTAACCGCTTGCATCTGTTTGGGTATGTCCAGAGGAGATAATTCGACTTGCTCAGGAGGTACTACAGTCAGACTGCAAGTGTGGTGCGCCACGAATCACGGATTTCTTTTCTCCATAGGTTTTCGCACCCCAATCGGTAAAAGCGAAACTCCTACAGGACTGTCCGTCCGTCTGTCTCTCTGTTCATCTGTTAAGATCTCTCTTCCCTTCCTTCGCAGATTCTACGGAGAACCTCCTCATTCCTTACCTTACCAGTCCAACTAATTTTCAGTACTTTTCTCCAGCATCAGATCTCAAACAATTAGACTCTCTTCTGTCCCGGTTTTCTCACTATCCATGATTCACTACCATACAATGTCGTGATCCAAATGTACATTCTCACAAATTTCTTCCTCAAATTTAGGCGTATGTTAGATACCTACAGACTTCTGTTTGCCAGGAATACCCTCTTTCCCTGTTCTAGTCTGCTTTCTATGTTTTCTTTACATCATCTGTCAGGCATAATTTTACTTCCAAGGTAGCAAAATTCCTTAATTTTGTCTACTTCGTAACCCCCATTCTAGTGTTAGATTTCTCGTTATTACTATTTCTGCTAAATCTGATTATCTTTGTCTTTTTCTGGTTTACTCTCCATCCATACTACGTATTCATTAGACTGGTCATTACATCCATCAGATCCTGTAATTCTTCTTCACATTCACTGAGGATAGCAAGATCATCAGCGAATCTTATCATTGATATCCTTTCATTATGAATTACAGTCCCACTATTGAACCCTGGTTTTAATTTACGTCATTGCTTCTTCGATGTATAGATTGACCAGTAGAGACGAATGACTTCCTTCCTATCTTACATCCTCTTCAATTCGAGCAGTTTGTTCTTTGTCTTCCAATCTTATTTTTCCCTCTTAGTTCTTGTACCTATTGCATATTACTCGTCTTTCCCTGTAGGTTATTTATATTTTTCTCAGAATTTCGAACATCTTGTACCATTTTACATTTTCGATCGCTTATTCTTGGTTGCCGAATGCTATGAACGTGACCTGGTTATGCTTCAACGTTGCTTCCATTATCAAGCGCAACATCAGAACTGCCTCTGTCATGCCTTTTCCTTTCCTAAAGCCAAACTAACTGTCGTCTAATAGAACCTCAGTTTTCTTTTCCGTTCTTCCGTTTATTATTCTTGTTAGCAACTTGGAAGCATGAGCTTTACTCTGATCGTGTGATAATTCTCGCACTTGTCGGCTGTTGCTATTTTCGGGATTGCTTGAATGCTGTATTTCCGAAAGTCTGCTGGTATATTTCCAGTCCTATACATTCTACACTTGTTTGTTGCCACTTCTCCCGAAGATTTCACAAATTCCGATAGACTTATCTCTCCTTTCTGTCTTATTTGATCTGAACTCGTCCAAAACTCTTTTAAATTCTGATCCTAATTCTGGAGCCCCTAACTGTTTTCTGTCGACCTCTGTTTCTATTTCCATCACTTCATGAGCAAGTTCTCCCCTTCATAGAGGCCTTCAGTGTACTCTTTTCACCTATCCGCTCTCTCCTCGGTATTTAACGGTGGAATTCCCATTGTATTCTTAATGAGACAGAATGTACCATAAAAACCGAAGACACAATGAAATATCTAGGTCTAACCGTCAACCGTAGAATAACGCGGCGGTCCTTCTAATAACCATCAAACAGAAGGCCCACAAGAAACCAAAACTATAAACCGGTCGAACAAGGAAATTGCATACCCCCATCATCCTCCACATCTGGTTGGACCTCTTCTTCTGAGGTACGGGCATAGTTGAATTTTGTATCAAATACCATGGTCTACGGTCCCTTCGCGATGTAAAAAATTCAAGATTCTAAGTCAATACAGTAAAAAGTCATTTAAGTTGAATTTTTTGATAATCACAAACACAGTCACCAAAGCCTGCACTGGTATTTCATCACCCTCGCTCCTTATGGAATAAGAATGGGCTGCCAGCGGTGCGACATTCCACTCTTCAGCCAAAGGTGCTAAAATAAACGCAAAGACGAAACAAATATGAATAAAAGGTGAAAAATTTTACAAATCTGTAAAAAGACAGAGTTTGTTGGTGATTAAGCTGTTGATTGTCTTTGTCGTATTTCATTAAAGTCGAAAGGCTAGAAGGTAAAGACACAAGCAGAAATATGTCATTAGAACACGTTGCAGAACGGCGTCGTTGTTTTGAAAATGAGCACTGCACTTTCATTAAAATGTTGAAAAGCCTACACTGGAAAGTAAAAGATTTTGGGATGGAGAAAGATGTTCTATATGTTGTAGTTGTAAATACAGGGGTCTTCTGTATAGTTTCTCCAGGGATGAACGTACGAGTTGCGCGATAGAAACAGGAGAACAGAACATGAGGACGAGTTTGCTGTGTGGGCAGGATCACAGTATTAAGAGGAGAAGGGTGGAGAGAAGATGGAGAGGGGTGGTGGAGCCCTGATGCAGACTGAGATCGTGGGTAAGATGGGTAACTAGCGAGGCATACTTCATTACGTTAGAGGGAGGGAGAGAGAGAGAGAGAGAGAGAGAGAGAGAGAGAGAGAGAGAGAGAGAGAGAGAGTCGGCTGAAGTTGCGTTGAGATAGGATATGGAGCGTATGCGGGCGTAGAGATGGTAGGGTGTGTTGGTATAGGCGCAGCAGCTTACCAGTATAGGTGGTCACAGGGAAATAAAGGGAAAATGGAGTCTTTAGGAGTGTCGACGAATGAATATCGCTAGTAGCTGGCAGTGTTACTCACAGCCTTCAACTTGAACCGCAGACCGCTCCAGGTCGAAACGATAGTCGTCCATAGAGATGCGACAACAATGAGGCGTTGCAATTGAGACATATACACAATTCCATTGCATGACTGGTTGAGGTAGAGACGCAAATCAGCCATACAAAGCTCACTGCAACTGCCAGGGATCTTCTTTCACGTTTCTACTACAGTTTTAGGATAGTACAGGATACGCGCAGCAGTTCAGAATGGCTGATTAGTGGCGAGAATTTGATGATAGATGATCCACATAGGCGATAGTAAACGGTTGTGGAATGCAAGGTGGAGTGTATGGCGATGTAAGATTTTGAGGAAGTGATAGCGGGGCGAGCGGACATCCAGGGAAACAAGGGCGCAGAAGAGGACAGGGAGAATCGACGTTTCGCAGGAGTGTAGCACAGTGAAGAGTTGCAATTCCCACGTTAGACCTGTTAGTAGTTTAAACCTATTGTGGGATTTTTGTTGGCGTAGTTGTAGGTGAGGTTTCCATGTTAGTTGCTGTTCGAGCATTAGTCCGAGATGTATTACTTAACTGGATAGGATGGTTGTAAAATGTAAGTGGTCAGCTAAGAATCCTGGATACAGAAACTATGCATGGTTCGTCGTATGTGTTTTGGAGGGGTTTATCTTCAGGAGCCACTGGTTAGACCAAGAGGAACTGTTGGAGGGAAAGCTGGGATTCGAGTCTGTTCAATATTTGGGTTTTTATTTGGACCTACTCAAAATAGAAAATTTGGAAACTCCTTCGAAAATACTAAGGGGAAGGTAGAGAACTACATCTTCACCTGTGTCCCTAGCCTAAAGTCTATGCCAGAACTAAAAATGATGCCGCGTCCCGCTCTTGTAGCGACCATCCGTCGTGCAAATCCCGCTCACTTCATTACACAGCCTAGCCACCGCACAGACTGCACACCTCCGCGATCGATATCAGCACTCCTAGCGGCCGCGCGCGCAATCACGGCCTGTGTATGCTGCCTCCTGGTTGCGGTGTAACTACGTCCGACTGATTTGGAAGTCAAAGCAATTCGCTGCTGCATTTCTGATTGTTCTGCATAGTATAACTGCGACCGGTGGAGGCCACCACTGTCACGGTCCCCCGAATACTCAGCAGTTGCTTAGAACGATTCATCCGAGAAATACGTTTCGGGTTATGAACAACGTGCTCCGGTATTCTTTTCATTCTTACTCCAACTGTAAGTGTAATTCTCGTATGTGAACTGCGTTACCTACTACGATGAGACAGATTTACCATGAAAAACTGAAGAGACACTAAAATAACTCGGTCTAATATAACGTGTAAGTCCTACTTAATAAACATCAAAGAGAAAACCCACAAGAAACTGAAGCTATTAACCGGCCGAATGTGGGGATTGCGTACCTCCATCATCCTCCACATCTACGAAGCCTCGATGCGTTCCATCCTCAGCTACGTCAATGTGGCTCTGATATCCAATAGATGTAAGTTTTATCATTCTTACCATTTCTTTGAAGTGGCACACTGCGTATTGATCTCCAATTCCTTTTATCCTCCTCTTCAAGAATTGCTCGACATTGCAACACCACACTTCCTTCCCTCCTCCCTCCCAACTTTCCTCACCCACAATGAACACCTCTACATATCCTGCACGTCCTGCAAACTCCACTTCAAAACACCCATTGTTTTTTCTCTAATTCAAATCCTGGTATTCTTCTGTGCCCATACTAAGCAGTTCCACTGATCCTACATCTGCACACTGTCCATATCGTCACAGTAAGGAATTTTAGTAGACCCGCTCTCCCACGCAGTGGTACTTGTGTTAAAATTTTCCTTTCCTACACAGTCTAGCCCACCCTTATCCTTCCCGACATCAAAGCCCTTTTTTACTTTCCCAGTCTCTGTTCGTCGTTTCTCGTCGTATCCATGAGGGAAAATCCCCTATTTTCCGGCCACCAACCCTCCAATGTTACACTCATTCCCAGATACACTACATCTTACACCCTCGAACGACATCATCGCACTTTCTCAAATAATCGCCTTCTTTCGCGGGTACTTTCAATTTTAGTGCAGAGAAATGTTTAAATTTATCTGTATTTATTTTACAAAAGCGTCAATATGAGATCCCAATAGGCAAAAGGAAAACCATTTTATCTTTTTTTTTAAATGTGCAACGATATTTAGATTATTTAATGGATTGTCGCTGAAGATCGTTGTATTGACCTTCGCCAGCTGGGAGAGAAGACTGATTAAATAAATGAAAAATAAAGAAAGAAACGGAAGAAGCTAACGTTTAACGCCTGGCTATCATGGTCATTGCAGCTTGGGCATTAGCTTATCAGGAAAGGGGTGAAAAAGGAAATCAATCTGTTTCTTGCTGAAGTAAGAGTCATGGCATTCATCTCAAGTGATTTAGAGAAGTACCATTAAGTATAAATAAGAGTACCCGCGTGGAAATTCATATCCCACTCCCTAGGAATACGATTCCAGTGCCCTAACACCACCTAGCCGGGTAGAATGTATCGCCTTGAATATTAGCAACTGAATGCGCAGTTTTCTGTATCAGTTTCGACACCGTTATTCAAACTTTTTTCTTGTTTATGGTTTGCTGTGTATCTTTTCACTTCATACGTTGTTATACGTACATAAAAATTGTACACGCAGACCTGTATTCTTTCTTCCTTCAGTATATTTACGTTTTGTTTCTATAAGACTCAAACCCCTGGCCGAATTTAGACATTTTGTGCGAGGACTTCATATTTGGTATCTGAATATATGTCCGAAAGAACAGATACCATTAGCGATCTTGCAGCTCTCGAAGAATGAAGTCAAAATGAAATCCAGACCATTAGCTGCTTACAGGCGTCGATAAATATCATCGGGGACAGTTAAGCTTTTTTGTTTTGCCTATCTCATTTTGTTCAATATTCTTTGTTGCGTTTGCTCGGGGTGGACGTCCTATGACACCTGTTCAAGGTCGTCATTGATCTGTACACTCAGTTTTTTTATTACGGAGGGCTACTAACCCTCTGACCAAACACTCTGAGCTACCGTGCCGGCAATACTGAGCCATCGAGAACATCTCTGAAAGAACAGATACCATCTTCATATAGATAAGACTTACCGGCCAATGATCTTCTTCAGTGCAGATGCGTCCATCCGCTCGATCCAATTTGAAACGAGACTCGTCCGACCAGGCAATATGTTTCTAGTCATCAACAGGCCAATTCCGGTGTTAACGGGCGCAGGTGAGCCCTACGGCATTGTGTCGTGACGTAGTAAAGGGTACACTAGTGGGCCTTCGGCTCCGAAAGCCCATATCGATGACGTTTCGTTGAATCGTTCGCACGCTGACACTTGTTGGTGGCCCAGCACTGAAATCTGCTGCAATTTGCGAAAGGGTTACACTTTTGTCACGCTGAACGATTCTCTTCAGTCGTCGTTGGTCCCGTTCTTACAGCATCTTCTTCCGGCCGCAGCGATGTCGGTGATTTGATGTTTTACCGGATTCTTGATATTCACGGTACACTCCTGAAATGGTCGTTCGGTAAAATCCCCACTTCATCGCTACCTCGGAGATGCTGTGTCCCATCGCTCGTGCTCCGACGTTCAAACTCACTTAAATCTTGAAAACCTGCCATTGCAGCAGCAGTAACCGATCTAACAACTGCGCCAGACATTTGTTGTCTTATATAGGCGTTGCCGACCACAGCGCCGTGTTCTGCCTCTTTACGTCTCTCTGTATTTGAATACACATGTCTGTACCAGTTTCAAAGGCGCATCAGTGTATAAACGGCTGTGCAATATCGTCACTATAGTTGTGGAACGGAAGAAGGTGTTTAATGGTAGCCTCCGTTGTTGACACCAGCTTCAAAGCGCCCTAAGAATGATTCCAGTCTCGTGTATGGAAACCCTGGAGAGTAATCCGAAGGACTTACGTGACTGTTGGCTAGACGTGGATCGACCATTACATTTGAGAAATGAAAATTTCGTTGAAACTGTGGGTTATCGAAGCTGAAAACGACCGAAAAAGTTGAGACCGTTTTATCGGTGCCTCGTATTTGTTTGGGAATTATTGTGTATCATCGTAAATGTTTGGAGCAGATTAAGCAGTGATCTCTGAGGTTTTCTCGGCGTGATTGATTAGTGTCGTGCTTCTGATTTGTTCAGCTGAGTTGCAGTTCCCATTTTACTCACTATATTCCTACTATTGACTAATCGCCTTTTTCAGGTGCTGCGAGTTTTGCTGTTATGTGTACGCTCTGCCTGGTCTCCAACTGACGCGGCTGAACATCCGGAGGCGCACCATTACTTAGGGTAAATCTGTGACTCTCTCTTAACACTAAGTGTTATTAGAGAGTCTACATAGTTATTTGAGTTGGTAGCGATCAAGTTACGCTTGCAAAGGCGCGCTGCTGGACCATGAAAATGCACCTGCTCACAAATCGGTTGTTTCCGAGGGAAAAGCGATCACATTGGTCTTTGAACCCGTTTCTCAACCTTACTATTCTCCATATTCGATACTTGTGACGTTTTTCTGGTTTGTGATCATAAAAAGTTGTGTTGAAGTAAGAATATTTTGTTTAATGAAGAGGTCATTTATTCCGTAAATCAATATCTACGCATTTATGCCCCTGCTCCCTGCTTTTAGTTGTTGCGTATATGTGTCACTTACTGTACTGTATGTCAGATGTATCGAGCCACCCTCGTGAGCAGACTATTCAGGGTTTGATTTGCTGCAGGAATATATTCAGGACATGAGCTAGTTTTGATAAAAGAAGCTAGATACAACATGGTGTACCTCAGATTAAAAGTTATAAAAGCTGGGTGGAAAAATTGCTTGGAAAGCAAAACTACGATTAAAATACCTATTATCTCTACGTTTCATCATTCAATTTCACTGAATACGTTCCTTTTGCAGACAGTTTCGTATAAACTGTCTTCACTTGTGGTCATCTGAAACAGTTCGAAGGTAACCCAACGCAATTATTGATTAAAGGTGCAGAACATTCGCTCTGAATGCAGTGTCTTTTAATCTTCAGAATTAATTTTCTTCGTCACCAGTCGCATATCAGCCAAAAAGAAATAGAATTAGTTAACTACAGTAGCATAGTTGTGAATATGTTTAATGGAACATATAATTAATTTATTAAAGAGCGAAAGTACTATTTTTGCTGTTTAGCCGAAGGATCCATGACAGTGCAGTTATTTGCTCCTACACACTAATATATCATAAGAAATAAATTTTCTTGCAAAATAAACTATGTCAAATCATAACTGTAATAAATAACAAAAATACTCTATAAGAGTAATCGCAAAAAGAACATAAAGTACGGTAAAGAGTTACGAAAATTACTGCGAAACATTAGCAACCAATCACTTGAGGTAGTTGACATAAAAAAGACTGCTTGGTGCGTATGTGTGAAATTTGGTCAAAAGGAACTAAAAAAATTGTTACGAGATTCATGCTTTCGAGCAGTAAAGTCTGATGTCTCGCGTATCCAAATAACTCACTGAGGCTGGCTGTGTTAATTTCAGTGTACATTTTCTTGCAGAATCAAGTGATTCACCCTTACTGCGTCACTAGATGCGCAAGGGGTAATGTCTACCCAAATGCTATCGTCATATGCACGAGTTGTGCCCTGTTTTACACTGACGAGCCTCTGGCGACCGAGTGACTCCCGGGATGCTTTCTTGCCAATAGAGGCTTAAGATTAGGGCACTCTTTTGACCCAGAGTTGCCAAACTGGCTCTAAGGGCGGAGGAACTATGAAGACGGTCACCGGCATAAGGACGTAGAACTCAATGGTCAACGACTACATTAAAGGCCTTATGGCACGTCCTAGTAATTATCATGGCTATGCTCATGGCGAAATTAGCACCCGGAGTAAGTTCATCAGTCGGGTCTCCGGGAGGAACAGATATGAAGAAAATCAAATGGCAAGAAAAATAAAAGAAATATAAAAATGGCAATGTCATATGCAAAATAAATGAGTCAAGGAAGTTTCAAATGGTTCAAATGGCTCTGACCACTATGGGACTTAACATCTATAGTCATCAGTCCCCTAGAACTTAGAACTACTTAAACCTAACTAACCTAAGGACAGCACACAACACCCAGCCATCACGAGGCAGAGAAAATCCCTGACCCCGCCGGGAATCGAACCCGGGAACCCGGGGGTGGGAAGCGAGAACGCTACCGCACGACCACGAGATGCGGGCGACAAGGAGGTTTAATCCATAACCAATAGCGAAAAGAAGTGTAAACACCGGCTTAGCTGAACATAAAAGAAACTGTTGCTTAGGACACATCGAAAAATCGGCCGTAGCTGAGCATGTTTTTCGAGATGGGAACCACGAAATTAAATGAGACAAGCGTTCTAGCACGAACATCCCATTATCATGCGCGCATGTATAGAGAAGCAATAGAGATTCACAAACACCATAATAATTTTAATAGAAAAGAGTAAGTTTTAAAGTCGGACAAAATATGGATGTCGACGTTGCGCCAGCGAATGACAATCGAATACTCTTAATCGAGAATGATGACGCCGTCCAAAGATAGGCATACCGTCGGCATCACGTGAGGAATGGTGGTGCCCTCTATGCGCTCTATAAATGCGAGAGTACCTGGAGCATCAGTGGCAGTAGCCGGACGACCTCAGAAGATGTCTCCCGCAGATGGAGACTAAACGTTAGGTGGAAATTTTATATATCGACCACGGCCTCTCAGCCCGGAAGTTTTAACTGAAGACAACACCGGCCGTAAAAGCCTGCATTGTATGAATCCATAACACAATTCAAGAAATAGATAGGATGGGAATAGAGATACTTGGAGTTAGCAAGATGTGATGGCCGAGCACAGGAGATATTTACCTAAGTGGACACAGAATGCTATACTCAGGAAGAGCAGACGGGAAACATGAGCATGGGTTCGGTGTAATACTATCAGCAAAACTAGCGAGACATCTCAAAAGGTTCATACCTGTATCAACTCGTATAGTGTCATTGCAGCTGAGCGGTAGCCCTAATGATATAAATATAAGTGTATCCCCCTATAACGAACAAGGAAGATGAAAGGATAAAAGAATTTTAAGACAACATAATCGAAATTTTGAGAACACTTAACAAACACGAGTTGACGGTTGTGATCGGAGATTTTAGTTCGAAAGTAGGGGAAGGTAGAACATGAGACAAGGTAGGACCATTTGGACTAGGACAGACGAATTCTAGAGGCGATGATCTTGAAAATTTTGCTGTGTGTGATTATGAACACCTGGTTTAAACTAACGTCTAGAAGAGTGAATATATAAAAATCTCCAATGGACAGATCTGGCGAATGAGTGAGAAATCAGATTCGTTTCATACTGTTAAATAAACGTTTCGGGAACAGTTTTACATCAGTGAAAACATACCCAGGAGCAGACGTAAACTCTGATCACATACCGCTTGTAGGAGTTTTTAAAGTTGGAATGAAGAGAGTGAAGAGAATGAAAAAGCAGAGCTACAATTTGAGGAAAATGAAAGACTTGATAGTAAAACAGAATATACAAACAGAACTCAACTTGGCGACTAACATAGAAGACATCACAAGTACCAGTGTCAATTTAGAACTAAACAAACTATAGGAAGTTGTACAGCATATAAAAGAAAAGTACATGAAACCAGAAGGAAAGAAGAGAAAGTCATAGATGACGGATGACATACTGAATCTAATGGAGGAAAGGAGATTAAATAAGGGAAACCCAACGGAATATAGAAACATAAATAAGGACATGAGAAGAAAAATAAGGGAGGCGAAAGAAAATTAAAAAGTGGAGCAGTGCGAGGAAATCTAGTTTCATTAAAGTAAATATGATAGTTTCAATGTACGCAAGGAAGTCAAAGAAAGAACAAGGAAATACAGGAAGACCATCAGTGGAAAACTAGTGAATGAAGAAGGGAACTTGATGGTGGAATTAGAAGACAAGAAAAAGGCATGGAAAAAATATAGAAAATTTATTAAATGACAATATATTTGCTTTTAATTCAAGCACTAATGAAATAAGTGGTACAGATATATTAGAAGTTGAGGTTCAAACAGCCATCAATCAGATGAAGGATGGAAAGTCTTTGGGACCAGATAAAGCAGAAGCAGAGTTCTTAAAATTGATGGATGAAAATCATGTAAAATGATTAATCAAAATTTTCGTTCAAATTTACATATCTGGAAACATTCCATTGGAGTGGCTGAAATCAGCTTTCTTTACTCTGCCCAAGAAAACAAATGCGAAACGGTGCGGAGATTATCGTACGATAAGCTTACTGACCCCTATCTTGAAATTGTTTTTGAGGGTGATACACAGAAGAATACAGGGCAACAATTATTGAACTTAATGAAAGAAAAGTAAATCAGTTACAAACTACGGTGTGCACACATTTCACTCAACATGTAAACGTCGCTACAGATATTTAGTTGATGACATGTTCGATATGCCTGCCATCATCGGCGATGATGTGGCGCAGACGAAGAGCGAAATTCTGCAAGACTCACTGAAGTGTCGGAACATGCAGTCGATGACCTCCTTAATGACTGTTTTCAGCTCAGCAATGGTTTAGAGGTTATTCTGTACACCTTGTTTTTAATATAGCTCCACAAAAAGGAGTCGCGTGTGTTCAGATCCGGAGAATATGGCGACCAATCGAGGCCTATGCCAGTGGCTTCTGGTTATCCCAGAGCCAGAATGCGGTCCCAAAAATACTATTTCAGGACATCAAACACTCTCCTGTTTCGAAGGAGTCGAGTTTCATCTTGCATAAACCACATCTTGTCGAAATCAGGGTCATTTTGGATAATGGGGATGAAATCATCCTGCAAACCCTTCACGCACCATTCGGTACGCAGCTTGTCGTCAAGGAATATCGCACAGATTATTCAGTGACTGGACATTGCGTACCACACAGTCACCCGTTGGGCGTGAAGAGATTCTTGATCGCGAAATGCGGATTCTCAGCCCCACAAATACGCCAATTTTGCTCATTGATGAAAGCATCCAAATAAAAGGGAGCTTCGTCGCTAAACCATACCATACTAATTCCCATAATGCCCCGCGGTCAACTGTGAAATCTGAACGTCCTAACATAAACCGTTCTGAAGTTATGACGATTTTATTTCACGTAGTTCAATAATTGTCACCCTGTATGTAGACAATGTGAGGAACAGATAGCACCTAAACAGTTTGGGCTTGTTAATGCCATGGGTACGAGAGAAGCCATGTTCAGTATACAAGTATTGTTTCAGAGACGTAGGGACTTAAATAAAAATGTATTTGCTTACCTAATAGATTACCAGAAGGCTTTTGACAGACTGAGACACGGCAAATTGATGGAGATTCTGAGAGATATTGGAATGGAGGGAATAGATCTGCGAATCACCAAGAACCTGTATTGCAATAAAACAGCGGCGTTACATATTGATGGAGAATACATCGAAACAATCGTAAGTCTCAGGGTATTACGAAATTTTCAAATGTGTGTGAATTCCTAAAGGACTAAACTGCCGAGGTAATCGGTCCATATACTTACACACTACTTTAACTTAAACAATACACATCCTTGCCCGGCGGGAGGTGCCACGCAATCCGTGACATGGTGCCCATAACCGCTCAGATGGGTTAAGACAGGGATGTATCTTGTCACCCATACTATTTAATATACAGTCAGAATTCATATTCAAAGAATCCCTGGAAGAAGTAGAAGAAGAAATTGTGATAAATGGAATAAGATTGAACAACATTCGATATGTTGATGATACTGTTGTATTTGCTGACACTATCAAAGCGTTACAGTTAATAATGGACAGAACTGTAAGAGTTAGTAGTCAGTATGGGCTTGAAATAAATACCACAAAGACAAAACTCATTGGCGTAAGTAGGGAAAATATTGCAGGAGTAAGCTTAGTCATAAGCTAAAGAGTTATAGAAAGGGTAAAACAATATACATACCGTGGAACCATAATAAATGAAATGAGGGATAACTCGCAAGAAATCAAGATTCGCGTCGGGAAAGCAAGAAGTGTGTTTCAGAAAATGAGTGCTGCCTTCAAAAGCCATAACCTAACTTTAAGAACAAAACTCATACATTTTACTGCTATGTATATGCTGTCCTCCTATATGGGGTAGAGACATGAACCCTAAACAGAAACATGGAGAAGAAGCTGGAGCCTTTGAATTGTGGCTTTATAAGCGGATCCTGAGAATACAAACATAGAAGTTTTGAGAAGAATGAACACTACATATGAATTGATCAAGATAGTGAAACGCCGAAAGTTGTAGTATCTAGGACATATCACGCGGAATACAAATAGATATGATTTGTTACAAAAAGTACTGCAAGGGGAAATCAACAGCAAAAGAGGTCCTGGAAGAAGACAAATATCGTTGGTTGATGACCTTAGATGCTGGTTCAGTATGTCCTCAACAGAACTACTCCGTGTTGCTCCAACAAGAGATGAATAGCCATCATGATCATCAACATACGAACCGAATAGGCACCGAAAGAAGAAGGCTTGGATATTCAAACTGAAAGTGTTCTTCCAGAAAAACGTAGCTTCTCTTTTGAAGTCTATATCTACGTACACAATTCGCAAGCAACCATACAGTACATGGTGGAGGGTACTTTGTACAACTGCAAGTCATTCCTTTCCCTGTTCCACTCGAAAATGGAGTGAGGAGAAAAACGACTATCTATATGCTTCCGTATGAGCCCTCATTCTTCTTATTTTTTCTTAGAGATCAGTAGGTGAGATGTAGGTTGGTGGCCGTAGGATCGTTATGCAGCCTGTCGCGAATGCCGGTTCCCAAAACTTTCACAATACTATTTTGCTAAAATAATTTCTTCTTCTTTCCAGGGGTTCCTATTTCATTTCACGGAGCAATCCTGTAACACTCGCTTGTTGAACGAACCTAACTGCAATAAATCTAGCAGCACGCCTTTGAATTGCTTCGATGTCTTTCTTTAATCTGACCTGTTGAGGATCCCGCGCACTCGAGTAGTCCTGAAGAATGGGTTGTACATATCTTCCTTACACGGTCCCCTTTATAGAAGAACTACATTCCCTAGAATTCTCCAAATACGAGAAAAACTGAAATAGTGGGGCTTTACCTCCGACTACCCTAGTCATACACAGCTCGACAAAATGTGAGTTTTTTAAACATAAAAAGTCGTCGAACAGTTCTAATGTGAACGTAAAGAACAGATCTATGAACTGAATTGGTGATAATCTCTTGTTTCTGACTATCAACTTTCATTTAGTTTCTACCACAATTGTTAGTCAGAAGCAGGAGTTGTTATCAGCTATCCCCATTCGATCAAGAGATACTTTATTTTTGTCTGTAGATAGTTTCTATTGAATGCTTCTTATTTTGTCAGTTTCTTATTATTATCATTATCATCTTTTTTTCACACGAATTAAGCTTGCTTGCTTTCCTACATTTTTTCACCTCTTCTTCATCACAAACTTTTTCTATTATACTTTTTACGTAGGTTGAGCCATATTCTTTTACGTAGTCACAACATTGCCGCCGGTTCTCACGAAATGGTTAATGAGAGATATTTAGTTTCTCATTCTTCCGTTGTTGATATATCTGTTAATTACTGCGAAGTTTTACTTCTATGCTTGAATTTTGCTTTTGGTCTCTAAAATAAATGATTTACTCCTGCACGGAGAAACTGCAAATGATATTAATGATTTCGTTTGTTCAATCTTTACGCTAGTTTCTCTTCGTTTTCTTCTCCCACTCTGAGTTAATAATCGTAACAAGTCTTCCACCTCAAGAAATCTAATCGCTCACCTTGTTTATGTTTTCGACTAGGTACTATAAGATTGAATCATCAAAAATAAATTATTTAATTTCTCCGTGATACATGTAACACAGCGAGGTCACTAGAAGATACCGTCATACGAGGGCCACTCACTCATGGGGCTTACTACATGCTGTATTAGTATACAACGAATTTTATAGGGAAAACACATACGGATGACTGTTAAACATGTTTTACAAACTTTTACATATTGTTTCACGTACGAAAATGCTTAAGAAAGAACGTAGTTCAGTTTACATATGACATGGTGGTTTCATACACGTTACCACGTACTGATGAACAACATGCATCATAATGTTGAGTGACCATGTTTACGAAGGTTATAGAGTACAACACACTAACTCTGTTAAGTCGATCCATATTTTCTAGTCGATGCTGTTCACATACGCTGCAGTTTGGTCCTTTGTGTAAAGTACGTTGGATTACATAACATCCCAATTGGAATTTCGTACCGCCTCAACTATCGAATAGTGTTTATGGTGATGGCATTCCTTACTGCACAGTAACTTTGAAAACACAAAATGTAGGGCGATACCTTCTCTGTTTAAGAATTACCGTATCTCTGCGCCGGGTATAGAAGAAAGATACTTTTGAATCTACAGCCATTCATCACTGTCACTGACACTGTCATCGCAGATACTACTGAATACGAATAAGGTTATGATATTTGACGCCAAATCTGATGAACACAAAGTGATAGTATTAGCTGTTAATTCAAGTGAGGGAACGAATATATGCTAAAGGTTATGAACACTGAAGTATTTTTCAGTACTTTGAACTCATCTCTTTTAAAAGAGAATGTTGTTGTTGTTGTTGTTGTTGTTGTGGTCTTCAGTCCTGAGACTGGTTTGATGCAGCTCTCCATGCTACTCTATCCTGTGCAAGCTTTTTCATCTCCCAGTACCTACTGCAACCTACATCCTTCTGAATCTGCTTAGCGTATTCATCTCTTGGTCTCCCTCTACGATTTTTACCCTCCACGCTGCCCTCCAATACTAAATTGGTGATCCCTTGATGCCTCAGAACATGTCCTACCAACCGATCCCTTATTCTGGTCAAGTTGTGCCACAAACTTCTCTTCTCCCCAATCCTATTCAATACTTCCTCATTAGTTATGTGATCTACCCATCTAATCTTCAGCATTCTTCTGTAGCACCACATTTCGAAAGCTTCTATTCTCTTCTTGTCCAAACTATTTATCGTCCATGTTTCACTTCCATACATGGCTACACTCCATACGAATACTTTCAGAAATGACTTTCTGACACTTAAATCAATACTGGATGTTAACAAATTTCTCTTCATCAG
Organism: Schistocerca serialis cubense; assembly: GCF_023864345.2. Lineage (NCBI taxonomy): Eukaryota > Metazoa > Arthropoda > Insecta > Orthoptera > Acrididae > Schistocerca > Schistocerca serialis. Next base: position 205,067,443 of record NC_064638.1, read on the forward strand.
AAACGCTTTCCTTGCCATTGCCAGCCTACATTTTATATCCTCTCTACTTCGACCATCATCAGTTATTTTGCTCCCCAAATAGCAAAACTCCTTTACTACTTTAAGTGCCTCATTTCCTAATCTAATTCCCTCAACATCACCCGACTTAATTAGACTACATTCCATTATCCTTGTTTTGCTTTTGTTGATGTTCATCTTATATCCTCCTTTCAAGACACTGTCCATTCCATTCAACTGCTCTTCCAAGTCCTTTGCTGTCTCTGACAGAATTACAATGTCATCGGCGAACCTCAAAGTTTTTATTTTTTCTCCATGAATTTTAATACCTACCCCGTATTTTTCTTTTGTTTCCTTTACTGCTTGCTCAATATACAGATTGAACAACATCGGGGAGAGGCTACAACCCTGTCTTACTCCCTTCCCAACCACTGCTTCCCTTTCATGTCCCTCGACTCTTATAACTGCCATCTGGTTTCTGTACAAATTGTAAATAGCCTTTCGCTCCTTGTATTTTACCCCTGCCACCTTCACAATTTGAAAGAGAGTATTCCAGTCAACATTGTCAAAAGCTTTCTCTAAGTCTACAAATGCTAGAAACGTAGGTTTGCCTTTCCTTAATCTTTCTTCTAAGATAAGTCGTAAGGTCAGTATTGCCTCACGTGTTCCAGTGTTTCTACGGAATCCAAACTGATCTTCCCCGAGGTTGGCTTCTACTAGTTTTTCCATTCGTCTGTAAAGAATTCGTGTTAGTATTTTGCAGCTGTGACTTATTAAGCTGATAGTTCGGTAATTTTCACATCTGTCAACACCTGCTTTCTTTGGGATTGGAATTATTATATTCTTCTTGAAGTCTGAGGGTATTTCGCCTGTTTCATACATTTTGCTCACCAGATGGTAGAGTTTTGTCAGGACTGGCTCTCCCACGGCCGTCAGTAGTTCCAATGGAATATTGTCTACTCCGGGGGCCTTGTTTCGACTCAGGTCTTCCAGTGCTCTGTCAAACTCTTCACGCAGTATCGTATCTCCCATTTCATCTTCATCTACATCCTCTTCCATTTCCATAATATTGTCCTCAAGTACATCGCCCTTGTATAGACCCTCTATATACTCCTTCCACCTTTCTGCTTTCCCTTCTTTGCTTAGAACTGGGTTTCCATCTGAGCTCTTGATATTCATACAAGTCGTTCTCTTATCTCCAAAGGTCTCTTTAATTTTCCTGTAGGCGGTATCTATCTTACCCTTAGTGAGATAGGCCTCTACATCCTTACATTTGTCCTCTAGCCATCCCTGCTTAGCCATTTTGCACTTCCTCTCGATATCATTTTTGAGACGTTTGTATTCCTTTTTGCCTGTTTCACTTACTGCATTTTTATATTTTCTCCTTTCATCAATTAAATTTAATATTTCTTCTGTTACCCAAGGATTTCTACTAGCCCTCGTCTTTTTACCTACTTGATCCTCTGCTGCCTTCACTACTTCATCCCTCAAAGAGAATGGTGACTGAAAAATGCTGGTTTTTTCACAAAATCTACCAAGCTCTATTGTGCTATATATTCTGGAACAAATTACTTCTAATATGTCTCATGTCGTATTGATAAAAAAACTTACAGAAGGTCAATCAGTTTGATGTTGTCCACTCAAATCACATTGCTTATAGCGATGATCATAGTTAGTAATAAAAATCTCACTCTGAGGCGCTAGAGGTAACTTGTGAAAGCTGCGTGAAATATCACATCAACAAGGTATCAGTTGTTTAGGAATCAAATAATGGTCAATTGCATTCAAATACTGCATGCTTTCTCAGTTCCATCCATAAATGACTAACATCTGTCGAGCTGATGAGCCATTGTATAAACTCTATTGGAAGTGGCACGTTACAATTTTGACAGTGGATACAGTGATGGTTCTGATGTCAATCTTACGAGATGATTCACTGTGACTGAACTGACTTCGTCATGACTCAAATTGCTGTACAGTTCTTCCCATTCCCCGTCTGTCATCTCCACATTCACACCTTGGTGAACATTTTCAACTTCCACCATAACTTCAAAATCTAGGCTTCGTGCTAGGCCCACATTGATGCATTTCGACTCACTCGCGGTCTTGTGATACGAATGAACAAGATGAGCCAACTGCCATGTATCATATAGACATAACCCCTTCGCTACTAGCACCAAACAAAGTATTGAGGTAGGATGATGTGATGGGTAAAATTACTGCATAACTTTGAGGGAAAGTAAGCCGGTTCCATTGGCTCGGATTATGACATCGTAGAGGCCGCTGTCTTGGATTTTACAACTGCGCTATGATCTGTTATATTTGATCTTGGATTCCACAGGTGAGCTAGTTTCAGCATCTTGGATCCGCTATCTCTAATTGTCACATCATAGAGTGTGTCGCCGGCCGAAGTGGCCGTGCGGTTAAAGGCGCTGCAGTCTGGAACCGCAAGACCACTACGGTCGCAGGTTCGAATCCCGCCTCGGGCATGGCTGTTTGTGATGTCCTTAGGTTAGTTAGGTTTAACTAGTTCTAAGTTCTAGGGGACTAATGACCTCAGCAGTTGAGTCCCATAGAAAAATAAAAAAAAAAAAAAAAAAAAAAGTGTGTCATCTTGGGTTGCCCAGTGACCCTATGACCTTGACGATTAGTTTTGCCATCTTGTAAAAGGAAGAGAGCGATTAGTGTTTAACATCCCATCAACACTGATGTCATTACAGATGTAGCACGAGCTTGGAGTGTTTCAAGGATGAGGAAGGATATTGGCTATGCCACACCAAAGGAACCATTCTACAATTTGCCTGGAGAAGTGTAGGAAATCATGTGAAAACCTAAATCTGGATGGTTGGATGACGCGGATTTGAGCTACTGTCCTCACAAATCAGAGTCCAGTGAGCGTCTGCAGTGCCACTTCGATCAGTGTTATCTTGGGAAATATCTGGCAACCATGCAAGCTCTGCCAGTACCGCCAACTAGTAGGATACTCTCTCATCTTGGTTTTGAATTTCCTACAGTTTTCCAGAAACAGAACAGATGGCATAGAGGGTTGAAGTTGGGGAGAATGGTTGGTGTGGGAGGGGGAATATGGGAGGGCATGATAGAGATTTGACAACTACGCAGAATGCCTGGAAGCCCAAGTCCCTCCACTACCTCTCCATCGGATAGTGGCATTAAGCGAAATATCTCGCTTAATTCTATGTGAGAGGACTATAGAATGTTTCATACTCTCTTTCCTCCTAGCAAAATCACAGCGCTACACTGCACGCACACTTTTCTCAGTAAACCTGAACGATACGGTGAAAATAGAGGCTTATTCACGAGTACCTCTAGTATTTCAAAAGAAAAGTCTGCAAAAACTACGATGCAGGCAGAAAAGACACAAATCAGTGGGTAGAGCATCTCTTCGAGTTTCGATTCAGATTATGCGCCATGACATAGTTGCTGCAGGAGACATGAATTTCAGACTATGTAGACAAATCATTCACTCTGTACTCTCACCTCAAATTAGTGAATGCCTGCAATCAGGCAGTCCAGTGAAAACTTTCTGAAGTGGGCTACTGCCATTCTGTCTTCCCAGGCAGTAACAGCTTCAGTGAACTGCGCATACGTGCTCTTCCACATGTTCTGACGTTCGCCACATCGCGGACAGTGTCTGCATTGAGCACCTGTAATGTGAGATTCTAACTTGGAGAGCTCTATACACTGACACGCGGCTAGTTTCTGCACTTTTTGCAGTTTTCGTGCAGGTGTCTCCTGAAACACTGAAAGTTCTTATGAAGAACCAGTGAAATGAACTGCGACTGGTAAGAGAAGACTTGTAGCTTTAATTGAGTACATTACTACTTAAAATAAAAAATAAGCTTATATGTTGTATAATGCATAGCACGTTACAATGAATGTTCATTAGAAACTAGAGCAATTTTTTTTAAAAAAACGATCGTTGTTATAGCATCTTTGGTTGGTAGCTATAAATGAAGTCGAGTTAAAGAGGAAGTGCTGAAATGTAATTTGTGAGAAGCAATCAGTAGAACCGAGTGGACATAAATAAAGGAAATACTTCAACATTTTGCGTGTACACGTTCAGTGAATAGACAATGTAAGATTTCCAACATTAATAGGAGCTTATAAACCTGCAAACTATTATGTTTCAGAATTTATGTGAGGATACTTTTTAATAGAGTATGAGTTGACCAGCAGAATATGCGCTGATTTATTCTTAAAGCCTCTGTTTTACAGAAACTATGTTTAATGACCTCTGATATCTTGCTGAATAATTTACGTGTGCATAGACAGGTGTACCTGTCCTGTATTCTAATGTTAAACTCCTGTAGGTGCTGGACAGACTGTTTTTAATCGTACAACTAGAATCACAGTTTGTACAATTTGCTTGAGAAAATGGAAACAATGATAACATTGGTAACGGAAAAGAAGAAGCTGGTTGGTTGATTCAGGGGAGGGGACCAAATAGCGAGGTCATCGGTCCCAGCGGATAGTGAAGGATGGGTAAAGAAGCCGGACGTGCCCTCACAAAGGAACTAAGGAAAGCCAGTTAGGGAAATCACGGAAAACCTAAATCAGGATGGCCGGACGCGGGTTTGAACCGTAGCCCTCCCGAAAGCGAGTCCAGTGGCTAACCGCTGCGCCACCTCGCCCGGTGATAAAGGACAGGACGATAATGAGCAGACATGTTGCGAAGCCATTATCGAATACAAAGCTTTGCTACTTTTTGTGAAGCGGGCACAGTTAATAACGATAAAGAACATCAATGAGTGTGTGTACTGAAATAAAAGTGCCAGTACCAAGCTCTAAAAAAATTAAAAACCGTGCTTTTCAAGTCTAATTCTAACAACGCACTTTTATTCTATTTTCAGAAATATTATCTTTTTAATTCTAATTTCCAATGCAATTATTCCTCAACTCATTGGTAAATTTCAACTTGAAAGAAATAGATTTAAATTTATTATTTAATCACATCCAGCCGTAATCCGACGAACCATAAATGCAACTGAATTACAGCACTCCATTCGGGTGCGGGTGCTTCAGTTCAGGTCATGACCTATAAGTGATTAGAATGAGTGAATGATATTTAATTTTGGATTTCATTGTTTCATCTGGTTGTCGTTATGGTATCTGGCACTCTGTGAGATCTGTTTATTGTATCTTCGTCTGTCATGAAGGAAACATTGGAAGAGTTCATCGTTAGGGCGTTAACTACATGGTCTCTGCGGCTGTACATGTAACGCAGAGATTATTAGTCCACCTCTTAATGAGCTGACAAAGTGGATTAGATCAGCTCTCTGCTAAGTGGAACACGTCTAAGACATTCTGTAATCGCTCGAGAAAGTGGCTGGAAGCTCGCTGGCGGACAAGACAGATAAAAGGCGCGATAGGAGAAGGAAGTTAGATGTAATGCGTTTTTCTTGCAGTACAAGACCAGCGTCAGCTGTTGGAGGAAAGGAGGGGTGGAGGGAAGGAGTTCGTTCCGACGGGGAGCAACAAACTTCGATTTCCGATGGCACTCGTGTGGGGTGGATAAAAGGCACTCATCAGCGCTCGGGCCGTCCTCCTAACCCACCTCGGACGCGCCTCTGCTCTGGAGCTGCTGGAACCAACCAGGCAGCAGGACGGGCGCCTCTAGTAGTCGCACGTCTCACCGGTACCGCCATACAGAGTTATTTACTTAATACAACTAGAAAAAATACTCATATGTGACGCTACACGAGCTTTACAAGTAAAAAATCTGATTGTTGACGATTGTGACACTGATATTTGCTTCTCATTTTCGCTACTACTGATATTCATTACTAACTCTGCCAATGTGTTTACATAATACAAACAATATAAACTGTGCCTGACGTCATTATATTTACATCTTGATTAGCTGACTAGTACCGACATCGAATTGCAGACAAATTCTGGGAATACTGTCCAACCTATGTTTATCTTAATTCTAGTACTTTCAGTAAGTGGTCCTTCTTTACAGTGGTGAAATCTGGTGCAGAATTGGTTGCACCGAAAGGCATGTGAAGGGAAGGAGTGTTTTGTTCTACAGGTAAAGTTATTTTAAGAATACGAAGCGATATTTTGCGAACACTTTTTTGAAAATTATAATGTGTGATTGTCTTCAGATCTAAAATACGGTTGAATGTCGTAGATTTCGAGAAACAGAATGTTAATATCGAACTCGTGAGAATTTTCTCTTTAATCAAAGTTTTCTAGTATATTATGGCGTGCTGAAAAGTAATGCCTACGAATTTTTATTTGAAAACTCTTATAGCTTTTTAAATAAAACTTTATCAACATTCTACTCTTTTGTTCTTCCCATTTACAAATGTATTTCTCAACATAGCCACCTAGGTGGAGAATACACTTCTCCCAAAGACAGCCGTATATGTCCATACCGTCACTGTAGAATATTTAACTTTGTTGACGGTGTCACAATCTCACCTTTGCTTGCAATGTTTTGTCACCATCAAAGTGAAGTCCTCGAAGGCGTTCTCATAGTTCTGATACAGATGAAAATCGGTTCGGCCAAGTCAGTACTGTATGGATAATGCACGACCGCATGTTGCAGGCCCTGTACGGGCCTTTCTCGACGCAGAAAATGTTCGACTGCTGCCCTGGCCAGCACATTCTCCACATCTCCCACCAATTGAAAAGTCTGGTCAATGGTGGCCGAGCAACTGTCTCGTCACAATACGCCAGTCACTATTCTTGATGAATTGTGGTATCGTGTTGAAGCTGCATGGGCATCTGTACCTGTACGCACCATCCAAGCTTTGTTTGAATCAATGCACAGGCGTATCAAGGCCGTTATTACGGGCAGAGGTGGTTGTTCTGGGTACTGATTTCTCAGGATCTATGCACCAAAATTGCGTGAAAATGTAATCACATGTCAGTTCTAGTATAACATATTTGTCCATTGAATATCCGCTTGTCATCTGCATTTCTTCTTGGTGTAGCAATTTTAATGGCCAGTAGTGTATAAAAGCACAATAAAACATTTCACGTGTCTTTCCAGAAAACAAAATGCTTTCGTTCAAACTGATGTTTCATCTTATACTCCTGTGGAAGTGACGAACTAAATCATTCTGGGTGCAACAAAAACAGAATTTTAATAGTATAGTTTGCAAACAGCAAAGAATTGTCATTTCATTGTATCAAACTGTTTTTACCCTTTCACCTGGCATCAAGTAACCGCATTAATATTGAGAATTACGGAGAAACTGGGTTAACTTTACTGCTACGTGAGTTATGCTAATACAACATGTCGTTCGATTATTAAAATTAATACCTGATTTCAGCTATAAAAGAGAAAAACGATATCTGATGGCTCTACTTCGCATGCTACATAATGAGAGAAACTCCGACATTTTCCCTTCGTCACGTGATTTAGATGTTGGTTTCAAACAATAACACGGCAGAAAGGCGTAGGTGCGCGGACTAGGAGAATCTACGGCCGCAGTTCTTTGCCGTATACCGTGAACGTGGCCGACAGCAACAACTTTAGTCTCACTCCTAATAAAATCGAACGCGAGAATCACGCGCGATAAAGGGAAATGAACATTGACCAGTGGCAAGACATTAAAAGATTGTTGGTCTGAAGTACACATCAAGAAGCAGACAGTTGATCCTGGGAGAAAACTTCCAACAGATGCGAGTGGAATAATGCTACATAAAACAGCATTGTAATACTGCTGTTTCTACAACTAGTTTTCGTAGTGCAATACACTGACACTAGCCGGCCGGTGTGGCCGTGCGGTTAAAGGCGCTTCAGTCTGGAACCGCGTGACCGCTGCGGTCGCAGGTTCGAATCCTGCCTCGGGCATGGATGTGTGTGATGTCCTTAGGTTAGTTAGGTTTAATTAGTTCTAAGTTCTAGGCGACTGATGACGTCAGAAGTTAAGTCGCATAGTGCTCAGAGCCATTTGAACCATTTTTAGACTGACACTGTATGTGTTTTAAAGAATACGGACAATCCTTAAAGATATACAAGTAGGTCACTAAATTGAACATAATCCGTAGCCGAAGGCGGGAGAAAACGAAAAAAGGTTGAATTCCTGTTGGTGGATGAAATTCTCACTGCCAGTATTTGGCCGACAAGAGGAGGAGAGTTGGTGCCATAAAAGTTCCTTTTCACCAATGTTCTGGATTAAATTACAGAAGTCTCCGCAGTGTCTCATGAAGTGAGGGCATGTGGCACTGTTTATAGTAACGCGTCCTTCCCATGGGGATGTTAAGCTCGGCGGGTCACCTTGGTGCTTTTCGAGAGGAGTGGGATATGTGCCTCGACCGGGCTTCACGCTTTCGCCTTTCTCATCATCCCTAACACGTACATGACACTACACTATTCAGACGCCCATTACAGTCATTTACATTTCGCAGATACACTTACGCACACGGCTCTCATATTTCGCGAAGGAAAGGTGCCTGCGGACGCGAAGAATAGGGAAAACCTTTCCAGTCCAGAGGCGGTTGAACCTACCCTTCTGCGTCGCCCAACCATTCATACTATAAGACTTTAGTTTTCTGTCGTGATGGAGAACTATGGCAAAACAGGCATCAATGAGGAGAATGTTTTGCTATCGACACGGAGATATATTGTAATATAGCAAGCGTCAGATTCTCCGGTTCAATGAGATCCCGAGTCTGCACGGATAACGGAAAAAACATGTATAATCCAGAATAGAAATGTTTCTTCCCAACGCTGCAATTTATTGTATTCGTAAAAGATATTACATGCCACATTTCAACGCCCAGTGCATTACATACGCTTTACTCACAGAGAAATGAGAACTTATTTATAAAATTACGATTAAAACACGATGTATTTCGTATGACTTCAATTTTCTTTCTTTGTTTTTCCTGATCACAGTTGTCATTTTCCACACAGCTAAAATGAATTTTATGTTGCATACTTCAATCAAAGATAGTCGAGTTTTATTGGCTCGGAGCGCGTGATAACAGGTTACACGATCGCCTCGTTTTCGCTCTCTTTCCTCCAGCAAACGTTCATTGTTCACTGTATCACTTAGCTACTCCAATTCGGGTTCAGAGCAATCGCTATTTAATAACTCGCGGATGTTTTAGTTATCCAACGATTTGTTTAAGAGCGCTAGAACAGTACGTTTGCGTTTATCTGTCAGCTTACTTACACATGTAAATCATTCACAAAATTAAGGAATGTGATTTACGCTATCTGATCAAAAACATCCGGAGACCCCTATGTAACAAGGAATTCTTTTTATTCATTTAAATTTATTTGCTTTCGGTTTGTGCCCATACAGCCAACTCAGCAGTGGAAAGACAGTACGACAGTGTATTTGAGGCGACTTGCGTGTCACTATTGACGATACGAATGTAAGGATAATGAAATACACAGTCCCTGGGCAGTGAAAATCTCCGACCCCGTCGGGAATTGAACCCAGGCTCCTTCGGTTCGCACTCGGCCGCGCTGACGCCGCAGATTCCGATGTGGAAATAATGCGGAATTGACCGCTAGACGTCACGAGAGACGGTCTCGTTAGCGTAAACGGAAGCGGGCAGTAGTGTGTTGTCAGTAGAGAGCCCATAAGAATGAAATGGGACGGCCAGGACAGCTCATTGACTTCGTAGATGGACTAGTCATGGCTATAACAAGAGTACCAAACACATCAGGGGCATTTCATAGCGTCCTGCATCTCTATCTCCCCTGGGTTCGGCTCTAGAGGAAGAAAGAGCGTTGCTCCACAGCCACTCAGACACCTCACAGAACAAGTCACCAGTACAGTTCAGGCCGTCATGTGAACGGCGGGTGCAACCTGTATTAACGTCCACTTTAGATGTCCGGATATTTTTGATCACATACTATAGGTTAAGACACATTGTCAAAGAACCATTTTAAAAGCTACAGTGTTACTGAAACCCGTCAGCAGATAGGAAAATTCGACGAACAATGGATTTCTGTTGGAGATTATGATTTCATTTCCTAATAACACAGATTAAGAATTCTGAATGGGAGAGCCCAAAAAGAAGAAAAGTAATTTATTTCATTATAGTATTAAGAGAGTTGAGAATTATCTATCTTTAGCTCATAGGGAAAGGGGTAATGAAACACACATGATGCTACGATGGCAGAATGGGGGCATGTACCTGGCGATGAAATGGGAAACAACGGAAAAACATTTCAGGGATGGTTGACGGTAGGATCGTGGCTGGCATCATTTTCCGGCGGTAAAACATTAATTACATGCGTAATAGTGTATTGCAATCGATAATTTTCATTCTAATTATAATAATATTTCCAGAATCTTTTCAATTTTTTTAAATTCCTGAACAGTTCACAGATTAGCTGCACTCTGATAATCAGGTGCTCTGTTCAAGGGTACCTGTACTTGCCGTGTGTATGAAAGCGAACAAATAACTTCATCCATTTCAAACCTTGGTGGAGATCACATTTCATTCCCTGTTTTAAGGACAGCGTTAGCAATCCTAGTGAATACTTGAAGAGTAGATGAATATACGAGTACATGAACCTGGAAGCCCACTTAAAGCTGTGCTGGGAAAACGGCGCGTCTGAGCAGTCTTTGTACCTTATAAAGAGCGTAAAAGCACATGATCTAATCAGACGGAAAAAAAGTTTTATGTGCACAGGACCACTCTGGATCGCGAAAGACAATCGCGAGATCTATTTGAGATGAGCAAGTTCATGGAGCCAAAATACAAACAATTTTATGGAAATGTGTAACGTGTCTCCAGACGTTGAAAGTGACTTGATTTCGATAAGAAGAGACGGATACGTTCGCTATGCCACGCTAAGCAGTGTGCTATACTCCTTTCTCGTTGGTTCAATAAAGTTGTAATGAATAGCCTACCGGTAAAGGGCTCTACATTGTTCAGTGAGAAAAACCCATTACTCGGATTCCACAAACCGTACAGCGACATTCCACCATACTAAACAAAAGACTTGAAAGAAAACAACCTAAGAAGCCACTACTAATTACAGTTCTAGCAGTCTACACCGAGAACGTCGAGAAAATTTAGAAACAAAGTGCTGAAAAGTTTGTCATTGTTTTGTCGGAATCAGTCGTGTTTTATCGTTTCTGTAAATTTGATGAAATATGCCGTACAGTGTTATTCACGCACTTGCTTTAACTATTACCAATAATACCTGGTATTACCTCAGTTATAAGGAGAAATGCTATCTTTGGTATTAGGGGGTAGTAAATCATACTCCTTACATTTCGCTGATTTCTTAAAATTTCGAGCAGAGCACAACTTTGTCTTGCCAGTTAACATCAACAGTGCCCGAGCTCTGTTGCTATCGCGCTACGAACTGCAAAGTCGTTCTTTCCGTTACGAAAAAAGTTGTCATGTGCAGTCGGGTCATGCGTAATTTGTCTGAACGAGAGTAAAACGAATAATGTGATTGGTGCTGTTTTTGTTTCAAATTGACAATTTTCATTGATTTAAAAGTTGAGAAACTTTGACCATCTTGTTGTTGTGGTCTTCAGTCCTGAGACTGGTTTGATGCAGCTCTCCATGCTACTCTATCCTGCGCAAGCCTCTTCATCTCCCAGTACCTACTGCAGCCTACATCCTTCTGAATCTGCTTAGTGTATTCATCTCTTGGTCTCCCTCTACGATTTTTACCCTCCATGCTGCCCTCCAGTACTAAATTGGTGATCCCTTGGTGCCTCAGAACACGTCCTACCAACCGATCCCTTCTTCTAGTCAAGTTGTGCCACAAACTCCTCTTCTCCCCAATTCTATTCAATACCTCCTCATTAGTTATGTGATCTATCCATCTAATCTTCAGCATTCTTCAGTAGCACCACATTTCGGAAGCTTCTATTCTCTTCTTGTCTAAACTATTTATCGTCCATGTTTCACTTCCATACATGGCTACACTCCATACAAATACTTTCAGAAACGACTTCCAGACACTTAAATCAATACTCGATGTTAACAAATTTCTCTTCTTCAGAAACGCTTTCCTTGCCATATGGATTCGTTTTAGGTGACATGGTCAGTTTCTTTTAGTAACGAAGCATGCTGCCTCTGTAAAGCTTCGATACTCGAGACCGTTAATCACGGCCGAGGACAACCAGACGCTTATGGGCCGCCGCAAACTGTAATAAGACGAAAGGGGAAAGCTTTCATATGACTGACTACAAAGAAACTTAACAAAAGAAATGCGAAAATATGTCGGCCAATAATATCGTGGGAAACTTGTTATTAGTTCCGGTTGGTGCCCGAGCTGGAACATATAACCAAAGGCCAAAGCAAGTAGATGCAATGTGGAAAATGTGTGCGAAACAAACAGATATACTGAAAGAAGAACAACAGGAATTAATAGCCTCGCGGTGTGGCCGCCCAGTTTGAGGCGCCATATCACGGATTGCGATACCCCTGCCGCCAGAGGTTCGAGTCCTCCCTCGGGCATGTGTGTGTGTGCTATTCGTAGGGCAAGTAGTGTGTAAGTCTAGGAACTGATGCCCTCAGAAGTTTGCTCCCTTAGGAATTCATACACATTTGAACATTCGAATTAATAGCCACGTCACCTTATTTGTAGGTGACACGATGATTGCAAGCAATATGTGGAAGATACTTTTGGCAACTCCTCCATGCATTGCCCACAGCCAGCACAGTCACGAAGCCAGTCAAATGCATACGGAGGTGCTTCGAGCGTCGCGGGATGCGAACATTGCAGTGACCCTAAAACAGAGGTCGGCGTTCCTCCACTCTCTCTCAAGTGGCTATTTCCTCTTTGTGCATGTCCAAACATGCAGGCGGAGGTTTCCATCCCTCCTCAGAATACTGCATTCCTAATGGCTAACGCTGAGTCAGTGAAGGTATATAAACGCCATCCACTCCACACCCATCCTCATTCTGCTATCGTCAATGGCGGGATCAGCTCGACTGTCTTATCCTCGATCGTGTGTGTGTTAATCATAAGTTTGCTCGGAAGGTGAAGCGTCTTTCATGCAGTGAGAGTGCCAGTGCCGGCAAATGCCCAATACTGATGCAGGAATGAAAACTACCAGGTAACCACACGTTTAATTTCATAACATGAGATCGGGTTCCGTAGTGGATATTTTCGTAAAAAAGTTTCGCTATTTCAGATGATTGTATGGTCACATTTCGAAGTATATTTTCATAAAAACAGTGTCGTAGTATCAGATCCGTGTGTGTTCAGATTTCGAAGTTAAGAAAAGTGTCATAGGATGAGTATTCAGATTTAGTCGTTGATTTCTTTTTCTTGTGGGTTCTGCACACATCAACCAAATCGTGGATGATTTGGAGGCGGAGACTTGCAGTGACAGCAGCAGCAGCAGCAGCAGCAACAGCATCGTAAGTAATATATATATTTATTCTTCTTCAGATATAATATGCTGCTGCTGTTATTTAATGGTCAGTGAGTCTTTGCTGTTGCACATGATTTCGAGGATCAAAATCGATGACTGTAACTTTTTTACTAAAAAATTTGTAAAATTGAATACGTGACGTCTTATTGTTTCAGTATAAATCCAGCGGACAATTGATGACCTGGCTGCTGAAGACCAGCAACAGCATCAGCATCATTGTAATTAGTATATATTTTCTTCTTCATAGTACTATACGTATAGATGGTATGTTGCTCTCAGATAAAAATTTCATTGTATATGCAAAATATGTTGCATATTCTTTGTTCTTGTTGTAAATGATTTGAAGGAGCAGGAAGAGGGAGGAACAGAGTCTGTGATGCGATCCGCATCACAGCTATCGTGTAAGTACATTTTCGTTCGCCAAATTTTTTCTTAGTTTGGTGTGGGTACGTGTTTTTTATTAAATCAGTATGTTGATGTTGTAGGTGATTTCTAAGACCTTGATCGATTGATCCACGGAGATTGAGACGAGGAGGTGCCTGCGTGGGTGGAGAAGATGGAGAGGGAGCTGCGTCATCAAGAGAAGGTGCCGGATGACCGCAGAGATATGTCACAGAGCCAGAGAAATATAGGTAATACGTACTCACTCTGCTTACAAATAACGAGTATTGTTATTTCCTTGCAGCAGAAGACGATGTGTGGAATTGTGTACTTATGTCTCACTTTTCTTTTTCTAGAGCACCAGCATTTCCGCAATATGCAATGGTGCAAGTACCAGGGATGGTTCCTGCACAGCACGCTCCACCATGTAAGACAGACCTTATCACTGCACGGGAAGCTGACACAGTGCAAGCCACCACAACCACAACCGTCGCTGCAGCTACAGCTGCCGCTGCCGATGCCTCTGCCTCCACACCAGCTCCGCTCTGGCTTCCATGGTCCACCTTCTCTTCAGCAACTGGCTCAGGGTTGTGGTTACAACCATGTCCACAGTTGCAACCGCAGCCAGGTTGCTCACACTGGGCCAATGCCTAATCGCCTCCTCTCCCCGCCCCATGTTCTTAATTGCAAGGCATGTGCAGCTCCCTGTACCTCAACACGATATCCATCAGCACAGTAGCACCATCGTCATCGACTAGATGTAGTTATAGTGACAGCAGTAGTAATCCTGTGCCTAGTGGCAGATTCCTCTCCCGTTCTTTTAGTGAAGAGAATCAGATCAGTAACACCATTCCACAGTTAGAATACTTTGCGGACGCCTTTGAGGAGAGAATCTCGTTCACTGGGATCGAGAATCCAACTGGAAGGTACCGACACCCTGTAGGGTTTCTGAAAGTGTGCCTCCCCGTTCTGGAAACGGAACTCCTCAAGGTTCTTAATGATCCACTGTATCCCGCCATTAAATGCAGAACTGTGCTGTGTATCTAACTGTCGTCCCCCCCTCCTCCCCCCCCCCCCCCCCACACACACCGAAAAAGGCCTCTGGTATTGAAGAGACAAGTCTTCACTGTCATTGGGAGGAAAACGGCGTGATAAAGCGGAGCACATCACTCGCCTGAGTGGTTTCGTGAGTCCACCTCAAGTGCTATACTGGACTGACTGGTTATCTGAGATGGAAGTACTCGGCTGCGTTCTACACCTTGACATCCATAAGCTCGTCTGTGATCTGGTAAATGAAAGGTCCAGTTATATCAAGCTTGCTAAAGATATAGCAGATCAGAAGACATGTATTAATGTCGAAAATAAAACCGACCGGACTTGTTTCCGAAAGAAATTACAATTATTGGGATCATCTGCACAACAAATTTTGATCTGGTAGATACCTCGACATTCATGTGTTATAACTTTGACGGTATGGAGTTCCCAGGACATATCTAAATTTGAGTCGCAGAATACCGGAGCATCGATTTATGGTTACGGCCTGGAGAAACGCAGGTCAGATGAACAGAACGAGCATATAGTCGTCTTCTCACTCCATTTCTCAAAATTTGTCAGCGTAAGATGCATGTAAACATTCTGCTATTCTCCCATGAGAAAAATAAAGAGAGAGACAATTACCGTTATGTTTGGATCAAATACATATACCGACTTTTATTCTCTCAGTTGAGTAACTACAAGTGTAAAAATCATATCTGCTTAAAGTGTTTTAATGCCTTTTCCTGAGACAAGTTATTAGCAAACGGTCTCGGAAACTGACATACGGTCGGGAGAGCTGTGTGCTCACCACATGTCCCTCCGTATACGCATCCAGTGACTCCTACGGGCTGAGGATGACACGGCGGCCAGTCGGTTCCGTTGGGCCTTCATGGCCTGCTCGGGAAGAGTTTAAGTTATTGGCAAAGAATTTAGTAGACTGCACTTCCAAGGACCCGGTAGGTGTTACTCGTATTATGCCCCCTGTGGGTGGTGCTCGGTTGTGGCGTACTCGGACTTTGAATGCCTCCTCGCTCCTGCGACCCATTGTGAACGTGACCCCACAGACTCACATACTACTTTCACAGAAAAACACGCACCATATGTGGCTGCATTTCAAATTTTATTGTCCTATGATTCAAGTCTTAAGCACTACCAATCTCATGTCGGGGATATTCCTACGGCTTGGCTTCTCACTGAGCTTGAAAAACTTTCATGGGAGGTTGATAAGCTTTACAGCAACAACGTTCCAATGACCAAATCGAAGGAGACGGAAGATTTGTACAATAACACAGCCGACTGCCATATTTGTGGGCTGCCGTTAGACAGAAAAGCGGAAACTCCTCGTAGGGATCACTGTCATCATATGGGGATGTCCCGTGGAGCAGCTCAGAGTACATGCAATTTTAAGCACCAGTTACGAAGGCACATATCCGTTTTCTTTCATAGTTTAAGCGGGTATGACGCACACTTCCTTGTTGAGCACTTGACTGATTTCGGGATGGAAAAAAATCAAGTCAATGTCCTAGCTGAGAGCGTCGAGAAATATATTTCATTCTCCAGACGAATGACGCCGAGAATTACGCTCCTCTTTCTTGACTAGCAACGTTTTATGTTGAGCTGCATTTACCAACGAGGGAAACTTTCAACTTGTAGTTAGGAAGCGGGTTTTCCTATACGAGTATGTGGATAGTATGTCAAAACTCAACGAAACCATTCTACCCAACACAAATGCATGCTCCAGCAACCTTACAGGTGATGTCATGTTGGATACAGAATACGAGCATGCTGTGAATGTCTGGCGGAAGTTCAACATCTCTACTTTAGGAGAGTATACACAGCTTTATAAGGACACAGATGTGCACTTGCTCACGGATGTTTAAGACAAATTCTAGTGTCTATGCATGACTACACATTCTCTGGAAAAATGGTTCAAATGGTTCTGAGCACTATGGGACTTAACATCTGAGGTCATCAGTTCCCTAGAACTTAGAACTACTTAAATCTAACTAACCTAAGGACATCACACACATCCATGCCCGAAGCAGGATTAGAACCTGCGACCGTAGCAGTCGCACGGTTCCCGACTGAAGCGCCTAGAACCGATCGGCCACCGCCATTCTCTGGATCCCACCTTTTATTAGACAGAAGCTGGGTTGTCCTCAGAAGCTATGATCAATAAAATGAAGCGCAGCATCGAACTATTGACCAATGCTGACATGCTTATTTTCTTTGAGTGGGGGATACATGGGGAGGGTGGGGGGGGGGGGGGGGCTTTGCCAATGCGTCTGTAGGCACGTCAAGGCAAATAGCCCACGTAAGCGTCAGAGGTTTAATGCATCCCCTGATTCAAGCAACATCACGTACTTGGATGTCAATAACTTATATGGGTACGCCATTCAACAATCACTGCCGATTGGGTAGTTTTGATGGGTACCTGAAGATGAATGCAAGGGATTAAGTGGAAAAATCAAGGGGATGATGGCTAATTCTGAGGTAGGGTATGTGGTGGAGGTCGAACTCACATACCGTATTTATTTGCATTATGCGCACGCCAATTTGGCGCTGTGTCCAGAGCAACTAATTCCACGATGAGGCTCCACCCTAAAACGTATGAAAACGCTGGGAAATAAGCGGAGATACATTATTCACTATCGTAATCTCCAGCAGTGTCTCAGGTTGGGGATGGAGCTGGTTAGAATCATCATCTCCTTCAAGCAATACCCCTGGTTGAGGAACTATATTAATTTGAATACAATGCTGAACGGTCTTGCAACATGTGACTTCAAGAGAGAATTTTTAAATTAATGAATAATTCAAATTTTCGGTAGAGCTGTGGTGGCGTAAGCTGTCGCCAGCATACTGTAGGCAAAGATGTAGCTCAAAGATCGGTAGTAGGCACTGAATCACGTGCGCCTATCATGTGAGAGGCCACAGACACAATGGCAAGCAACACTCCACCAACGCCCTCTTGACAGCAAGTATTTAGGTCGCCGCCGCTGACTGGAGAGCCTCACTAACTCAAACTGCATTTTGGTATCTGTCAGTACATTCGACGAGCAGACTAACTTACTGACTTGACTCACTACTCCAGGTTGGCGTGTGTCATTCCTTCCCGGAGCAGCACATTCAGCACAGGCTGTGCCAGTATGTAGTGTCCAGATTGTGACTGTAGCAAAATTACTGACATTGTCTGCAAGGAGGCTATTACTGAAGAGCTTGTACCATAACACATGGACTCTTTTCATGTTAAGTATCCAGTACAAGTAAATAAGAAACTGTATTAATCCACGTGTGCAATTGCGTAGTAGAAAGAGGATACCGACTACCCATAACAACATCATATCCCTTGCTTCCTTTGGTACAAAGACTCTACAAGGATAATGGAGAATGTGAGGGAATGGAGTGAAATTTTTATTAGAACCGAATGGGATAGGCGTTGGCACCTAAGAAAATGCATTGCCAAACCAAATTTTAAATGGGTCACAGTATTCAATGAGAACTTTGTTGCTGTGGAGATGGCGAAGGTTGAAGTAGAGTTTACGAAACCTATCTATGTGGGGATGTGCATACGAGAACTATTCAAACTATACACGTGCCACTTTCATTATGAGTTTGCGAAACCTCATTCTGCAGATCCTAATTTACTTTATATAGATACAGGTAGCCTACTGGGTGATGAACTGTGATCCATATGGAGGAGTGAGGTACCACAGTAATGAATTCGACACGTGCCCATACATGGCCGATGATCTCTATGGTATTGTTTCGCAGAACAAGAAGGTTATTGGACTTGTGAAAGATGAGGCAAATGAATTGCCAATTGTGGAGTTTGTAGGTCTATGAGCCAAAATGTACGCATATTGCACATTGTTAGGTGCCACACAGAGGTGAGCTAAGGGTGTGCATCATGCGACATCAGAGTCCTTTCTATTGAGGACTATTTGCAGTGCCCATACGTTAATGTTTGTGGTGCTCCGCCACAGCCGCAGCACATGTTGCAGCAAACTAGCATTCTATCTAGAGGACACGAGGAATACACTGTGCTACAATCTAAAGTTGACCTGTTGTCTCATGATGATAAAGGGGCCAGTTGGGATGACGGGATTAAAGCTCACACTATTTGCTATAGAGGGAATGGGGACTATGAGTGAGGGAGACAGTGAGACTGGGCATAAATGATACAGAATATTACGAGCCTTTTATCACAGTGTAAGTGACCTGTGTGTGTGTGTGTGTGTGTGTGTGTGTGTGTGTGTGTGTGTGCGTGCGCGCGTGTATGGTGTAAATATTTATTTATGCACACTATGTGTGTACTGTTTACACTGATATAAATATATATGCACACCATGTGTGCTAAATAATAGAAATATAAATACGCTGATGAAGAAAATGAAAATGTATACAATTGTTAAAAAGTGTGTACAACGGAAAAACAAGTGTAAATCTTGTGTCCCGTACATCACGCGTGTCTGTTTTTATGCCAGGTAGATTTGTAAATGGAATAGTTCTTAAGTTTCACCTGCCACTAGCTGTTCAAGTCAGATTAGTTTTTAAATGTACCTAGTTCACAGCCCTTCAGAATTATTGCTGTTCATCCATGTAACTGCTACTACTGGGCCTGCTGTAGTGTAAGAATAAAAGTAGCTCCGCTTTAGTTTTTATTGTATGTGTGTGTGTGTGTGTGTGTGTTTGTGTGTGTGTGTGTGTGTGACTGTGTGTGTGGAAAAAACTGTCACGAAATTTTAACCAGTAGGAACAAAACTTGCTAATGTTGTGTAGGTCGACAATGCACCATTTTTAAACTACAGAAATTTGGCGCCACGCGCTCCGATTGGCTTTGGGAATGCCATGTCGCCATTCGTTGGTATACGGGCAGTGCTATGGTTGTTGGTTCACACATACAAACGTCCCTCGCTGGGTCACTGTCCCAACGTGATAATACTCACACGTGTCGAATAGGTCTTGCTGTTCGTCTCTACCTCACGTCAGAGGCATTCACAAGTAAGCTTCGCGTTGGAGCACACACACGTCAGCTGCGATTTAGTCATACAGTAAGCATGGACCAGCCGATGGTAATGCGCATGAAGCTCCATGATTATATGAAGAACGGTACCCAGCAAGACGTCACCCACATCCACAATGCTTACAGCAATTCACCGGCGACTTGGTGAAACAGGTTCATTAGTGGCATATCATGGTGATGCTCGAAGACCTCGAGCACGACGGGATGCTGCATTTGAAGAGACTGTTCTCGAGCGCTTTGAGGAAGCACCTACGACAGGTACTCGAGCAGTTGGACACAACATGGAGATTACTGATCGATTAGAATGGGAAGTTTTGAGGGATAATGGCCAACACTAATTTAGTTTCCGCTCTGTCAAAGACCTAAATCCAGTGATAGACTATGGACACAGTCCAGGGTTTTGCCAGTTCTTTCTGCAACATGTTGCACAGGATCTCGCCCACACATAACAGTTGTGCTGTGCGTGGACATTTAAATGAACTCTTCAATGGACGGGTAATTGGCAGAGGTGCTTTTAGAGAATGGCCCCTGCGATCACCAGACCCCACGCTAGTGGGCTTTTTCCTGTGGGTATTCTTCAAGGTTCTAGTTCACCCACCCATATGCGAACCATTTAGAAACGAAGAGGAATTAATGGATCGCAATCAGCATGTTGCCAGTCACATCACGGTAATGCCAGGAATCTTTGAAAGAGTTCGGCAAAACACCGTTCGGTGTTACCAAGCTTGTGTCGCGTCAGAGGGTCGCCAGTTCACTACCTGCTTTAAGCAAACAATGTAGTAGCTACAAAAAAGGCCCTTTGCAGGGCTGACACAATTTGAGAAAGACTTTCTGCACGCAAACTAACAGCTGTTGAAGGGTTTGTTTCGAGTACGGGTTATCGCAAAACTACAATGGATGTGTCAGGACTTCGGCGGATTCTCCCACAGACCCCCAGAGTGGAAGGCTGGCGGGCTGCCACCGAGCGTGCGGGCCGCTTTTGGAAACATCGCGATCTCCGGCAGGCAAAGCATTCGTAGTCAGGCGTTGCCCAGAGCATCCGGCAACAGGGCAATCCCACGGCCAATTGGAGTGAGTGGCTCCAAGATTCCGCATTTTAAAAATTGTGCGTTGTCGAGTTACACAACATTAATAATTTTGGTTCCTATCCAAGGTTAAAATTTCGTGACACAACTTTTCTCCATCTTGTATATGTATGAAAATTATAAATATTTCATCCAGTAAATTTTCTTTTATTATTGGTAAAAGAGTGTTATTTGCAAAAGATACAAATTGTAATCTCAAGAATCGAATTGTAATCTCAAGAACTGAATGGTTTACTCAAGAACCAAACTGTCTCTAAGAGCATTGAAAAAAATTAAAAATGTCGTTACCATACATCTTTGTTGATGTAATTAAAAAAAAACCTATCCCAATTGTACATCTAAAGCATGTACAGGAGAAAAATGACATTAGTTTTGAACATGCAGTTGAAGTTTAACATGGAAGATAACAAAATATATTGAATGGTTGCGTGGAATTATGCCTATTGTGCGGCTTGAAGTGGTTTATGTAATCAGGAGGCACATGATCACGTCCACTTCCGCATAAAAAGAGCTCCTACATTTGAAAAATCACTCATTTCTTAGGAAACCATTTCTTCAAGTAGTTGATGTACTTTTCAGGGATAAAGGAGAACAGTTCATCAGTATCCCACACAAATCAGTGTGAGAGGCACCAGCTGTCGAGGATGAAGTCTGTGTAGCTTGTGATTTTAACCATGACTGGAATGAACATTCTAAAGATGTCTGATTTTCTTATCTTCCGCATTATTCCGGCGTCAGTCGGCCACCGGTAGGTGGGTAGTCAGCGCAACGGACTGTCAATCCAAGGGTCCCGGGTTCGATTCCCCGCTGGGTCGGAGATTTTCTCCGCTCAGGGACTGGGTGTTGTGTTGTTCTAATCATCATCATTTCATCCCCATCGACGCGCAAATCGCCGAAGTGGCGTCAAATCGAAAGACTTGCACCAGGCGAACGGTCTACCCGACGGGAGGCCCTCGTCACACGACATTATATCATAAAACGTTAGTGGACATAGGAGTAACTCAAAGGCGAAATATGACTTGAGCGGTTGTGGTAGAATCTAAGAAGACTTTTAGTACCTACTTACCCGGACAACTGTGCATCATGTTTCTCCTAATGTCTATGAAGTAGCTTATACAGGGTGTTACAAAAAGGTACGGCCAAACTTTCAGGAAACATTCCTCACACACAAATAAAGAAAAGATGTTATGTGGACATGCGTCCGTAAAGGCTTAATTTCCATTTTAGAGCTCATTTTATTACTTCTCTTCAAATCACATTAATCATGGAATGGAAACGCACAGCAACAGAACGTACCAGCGTGACTTCAAACACTTTGTTACAGGAAATGTTGAAAATGTCCTCCGTTAGCGAGGATACATGCATCCACCATCCGTCGCATGGAATCCCTGATGCGCTGGAGAATGGCGTATTGTATCACAGCCGTCCACAAAACTTAAAAAAACAAGAACGAAAATCGACAAATGACCCCTTAGCAAGTGGAGTAGCGCCATGCGAAACGAAACTTATCTGTGTAACCAGCTGTGTCTCTGTAACCAACAAAAAATGTTATTTTCTACTACTATCGCCTACTATGTTTAATACTCCTGAAACACCATGCATCTACGCGTGTGCGTTTCAACTAGGCTTTTATCGATAGATATCCCAAGATATTTGACGTTTGCAATTGATTCTAGAGGCCAATCGTCAGTATAGTGTAATCACAATATTAATTCTTTTTTTCGTATTATAGTCTACCTCTCCTCTAACTGAGCTGCCTGAGACTCATTTGGGTAATTTATTAGAATTACATTACATCTGCATAACATTTTCTTTGTGAATCGTACATACGGTACTCAAAAAAGTAAAACCAGCTCTGTAACATGAACGTAATCGTGATGTGATTAATTCATTTTATGTTAGAATTTATTTTTTTTATTTTTTGCTTAGTCCCATTTGAAAAAGACAGGAGAAACGCCAGTACAGTACTGAGATAGTGTAATCTCTTGCCACAAGACTGACAGTATGAAGGCTTATTTCCTTAAGGCTACATAAATCTGTAGTGTACCTGGTGTCCTTAACGCTCTGACAGATTTGGATGTGTGCAGGCTAGAGTTGTACTCTACCAAAACTACTGTTCAGTACTAATAGTTTCCTGTTAAGGGCAAACGCACCTGAAGTGGTGCATGTTTCTGACATAAACAGCTTTCAGCTGCGTATGAACTTCTGCAGGAACACGACCGGTTTAGTGATTTCAAATCACTTCTTCAGTCGTACATCTACAAGATAGGAAACGTACTATCGACATTATGATAAAAACATACCTCTCCTAATAATCGATGCTCTGTAACAACCAATATGCCATACTCAAACGTCAGTACAACATTTAAGACCTCACACGGGAAGAAGGGAAAGTTAAGCTTCTCAAAATAAAATACTCTTACTTACAATAAGCAGGGCGTCATACGAGGTGCGACAATAAAGTAATGAGACTGATGTGAAAAAAGATGTTGCTTACCGTTTTAGTCAAGTTTAGTGTTGTCTCCTTCAAAGTAGTTCCCTTCTGATGCACACACTTTTTCCGGCGCTTCTGCCATTGATGGTAACATTTCTGGAACTCATCTTCTGTAATATCCTCCAAGACCCTCGTCACAGCTTTTTGGACATCCTGTGTTGTTTGAAAATGGTGTCCCTTGACCGCCGTTTTGACTCTTGGAAATAGAAAAAAGTCGCACAGAGCGATATCTGGTGAATAAGGTGGCTGTGGTAGTACTGAAATTTGTTTTGAGGTTAAAAATTGCTGTTCTGACAGAGCAGTATGCAGAATCCAATTATCAGCAATGTTGGCAGGGACATGAAGAACTCTTTTATGAAGTCTTTCTAAAATTTCTGTTTAGTAATATTGGTTAACTGTTTGTCCAGGAGGCACTCACTCTTTATGAACAATTCCCTTGGAATCAAAGAAGCACACAGGCAGCATTTCACTTTTGACTTTGACATGCGAGCTTCTTTTGGTCTGGTTGATTCCTTTGAGCTCTTGACATAATCTCTTCTCCAAAAGCCTTCTGAAGCTTACCGTAAGCTGTCGCCGCGTTTTCATCCAGTTTAACGCAAAAAGAAATGGCATAGCGCTGCGCAATATTATGTGGTTCCATTTCCGTGACGAGAGACACAAACACGTGTTAACTTATTACAGCATATCTCACGACTGAGCAGTTGCAACGGTGTGCTGCTTGGACTAGAAGCAGCTTATAGACCGAGGCCAAAGATATTGTACCTACACAAGCCTGCAGGGTTGCCACATCTTGCAAAGAAAATCAGTGTCATTACTTTATTGTCAACCCTCGTAGTTCAAATTGGCCAGTTGAAAAACTGGCATGTTAAAAGCGTGTTACCTACAATGAAAGAGCGAAATAAGAAAACAAAAAAAGGTAGAAGCCCCAGCCAGCAACATCGAAAGGCCATGGTTAAGAAAACTCCATACCAGGAAGCGGCGGGCAGCAACCCTTCAACCGCCTCGCCGTACAGGTCACTGTGCTAGTCAATGTCCGCATTTGTGTCACGGAAGGGCACTAGCGCCACCACAAGTAGCGGTGAAATTTACAAACATTTTAGCGCGTATTCAATACCATGGCAATGATTGAGGTCTACGTTATGCAGTGTATCAACTGTAGGCACACAACTATTTGTAGCGGACTGCCTGGCGAGGCTAACAGGGCGCATTTCCGTCTACTGAAATGGAAGAAATCGTTAGTTAAAGTGAAAGCTGATATTGCGTTTTAACAAGATATGTTTAAAAAATAGGGCTATATCTATGTATATTAGGCATTTATTTAACAAAAGAGCGGCATGACCTGCAAATTGCTTAAGAGACACTATGTTCTACTGCATCAGGAAAGAGATCCGTCGCTTGTACGTCCTAATTAATTACATTAATATGGGCATGTATCTGGCACATTTAGAACTTGTGAATATGATAAGTAGTAGATCGTGGGCGTGAGGCAGTGAGCATGATGAGTCCGTTGCCAATAGTCTTAAGAACAAAGCAGCTCGCACTCATATCAGTACGTTGGGTTGGATGAGTGTACGGGATAAAAAGCATGAGAAGTATTTGCGAACAGGAGGTGGTTTTAACTTTTATCCTGGGATATGTCACTATACAGTCATTGCGTTTAGAGACAAGGAAAATAATTTGTTGAGAAAAGGGCTGACTCACTAGCATGCCAAAGCATGTAAGAACGTTGATTGCACACACAGTCGCGACGTTAGATGGTGTAAAACTCACTACTGTAAAACGCACTGCAAGCACTAATTGTCCTAGCTGATAAGAGCAAATCCATGTGGAGAAAGTCCACCACTTCTTCATGAACAATCAGTTCGAAGAGTTTGTTCGGGATCCTACTGCTAAATACGCTGATATATTAAAAAAGACCTTAAAAGAAACTAAGATATTCCATGAGAAGTTTTAAATTAATAACCTAATTCCCATGACCCGTTGAGCACCTAGCCTGAAAAATTTGGAAATTTGTGGTAAAGTCTTATGGGACCAAACTGCTGAAGTCATCGGTCACTAAGCTTACCCACTACATAATCTAACTTACACTAACTTACGCTAAGGCCAACACACACACCCATGCCCGAGAGAGGACTGGAACCTCCGACGGGGCAAGCCGCGCGGACCGTGAAAAGGCGCCCCAGACCGCGCGGCTACCCTGCGCGGCACCTAGGCTGAGATCCACGATTAGGGTAGGTGAGGATGGGGTTCCCGTGAGACCCATTGTTAATGCAAGAGAGATGGATGGATATCAGACTGACAAAGCTCTGGCAAAATATCTAAATGGGCGTTATTCCCACCCGAGTAACTTCAGTATTCGCAACAGAGAACAGTTAATTAATGAGCTGTCATATATGAATATTCCACAGGGGACACATATGACATCATTAGATATAAAAAATATGTAGTCTAATATGGTGGTTCTTAATGCATTTAATGTTATTCTGCCTGCTTCAAAACTTGAAAATTATTTACGTCAGTGACTCAGTTGTGGTACTTCTCACAGTTAGTTTGCCCGACACTATGTTTTTGTATTAAAAGACACCCGTATGTTCTTTTTTCATTTTATGAAAACGCAATGCTAAGGAGATTCTCGCAGTTTCGTTAAGCGGGGATCGAAAAAAATTACTGAACTTATATTACTCAAATATGATTCAATACTGAAAACATTGATCACCTTTAATGTTTCAAAGGAAGTACTGGGAACCAAGAGAATTCTCCTAGATTTATATTCATTTTTACTTGACAAAATTAGCGAATACGAAAGTATTTATTACGACTCTGGGCCGTTATCATTTAGAACAATTACGCTGACCTCTGCACCAATGTTCCCCTATAAAATTTCTATAAAGTATTGAAATCTATCACTTTATGAATATAGGTGCTGCTACAGAAAAAACATTAGCTACACTTTCAAGTAATATTTGACTATATGTGGACTAAACATTACACGAAACTTACAAGTTTTCATGCCTCGTTACAAAATGGCTTTTTACAGTACGCAGAAGCAAAAGGGAAGAGAGAGCGATCTTTTTGCAAAAGAGCAGAGATTGCAAATACATTCGCAGATCATATTAATTGATTACAGAGTGTTTGTTATTTTTCTGCGATAATATTTATTTCGTTACGACGTCAGTTTTAGTATATTTGCGAAATTATTCAATATCATTTTTATCATGGTATGTGGCGTATCGCTACACTATCTTTCCGGCGACACTGTGGAGGACATGATTGGTCATAACTTGAGGAATTACAGTGGACGCCCTGCAGGTGAGATTGACGACGTCCTCTGGCTCCTCGGTACTATGCTCAGCTACAACTATTTCAGGTTAGAGGATCGAACCTACATTCAGAAGCGTGGCCTGGCCATGGGCTCCCCGCTGTCATATTGCGTTACTAATATATTTATGACAGTTTGTAAGTAGTACTGGTGCTACACTTCCGGCCTATACTAGTAAAACTGTACTATCGTGCAGATACGTTGACGGCATATTGCTACTGTACAACGGTTCTAAACCGGAATGCTGTGATTTTATTGATTAAGTGGATGTTATACATGAAAAGATGCAATTTACCACAGAACACAGACAAGGAGGATGGCTACTTTACTTAGGTCTAAAAATTTCCTTACAGGGTTCAAGGGTTGAGTATGAGATTTTTAGAAAGGCTACAATGACGGATACTCTCATACACCGCACTTCTGATCTCCTCATTGCATACAAGGTGCCAGTATTTAGAACAATTTTGTACCGGCTTCACAGTGTATTCTTGTGTAAGGAGGCACATGATAGAGAATTTCAGTGTATTCTGCACATTGCAAATGTCAGTGGACACTATTCCAATGATATAATAAATATCAGTAATGGAATACTGCTTAAAAAAGAATTCGCTAGGAATAGGCAGAGGTCAAACGATAATGAAATCACACTGCGGAGGTTAGACGAAGAGAAAGACGAGTTCATTAGTTACCACAGGATACCATACTTCGGCCCGATTTCACACAAAGAAAGCAAAAAGTTAAGGACAAAAAAGGTAAAGCCAGCGTTCTGTATTCCACAGAATGTTGGCCAGAGACTTATAAATAGAGATAAGGTAGCTTATGAAAAGTAACAAGCTACTGGTGTACATTGCAGAAGCTGCAACATTTGTCCTGCCAGGTATGTGGGGTGGAGAAGCAAAGGGTTTAGTATTACTTTCCTAGAACACGAGAGTCTGAGGCATTCGAAGTCTATTTTAAGTGATTCTGACCACTCCACAACAGGTGTAGCTAATAATTTAAAAGTCCTACTCAGAGAAGTAAGGGGCCAGACCTTAAACATTCTGGAAGAGATTGAAATTATGCAGAATCTAATGCTGTACCCCCAAAACATCCTCAACTGTCAGGTGGAGTTAGACCTTACAGTATACTGCGGTTCTTGTTATGTGCCCTTGCGTCTGGGCTATTTGGTTTAACGTTTTTTACGCTGACGTATTTTACATGGATGTGTTGTGGAACGGAGGCCTCAATCATTCCCGTGATACAGGATACGTGTGAAAACGTTTTAAATTTTCACCGCTATGTGAGTGGTGGCGTAACTCCCTTCGTGACATACAGAGCTTTAACGTGACACATATGAGCACATTGGCTATCAGTGTGGCCCTGGACGACGAGGCGGTTGGACGGTTGTTGTCCGCCGCTTCCTGGTACGAAGTGAGTTTTCTTAACCATGGCCTTTCGATGTTGCTAGCTAGCACTTTTTCCTTTTCCTGTGTTCTTATTTTGCTCTTTCATTGTAGGTAACGCGCTTTTAACATGCCTGTCTTACAACTGGTCAATTTGAACTACGTCGCCCTGCTTGTTGTAATAACAGTATTTTATTTTGCGAATCTTGAGTCTCCCTCCTTCCCGTAAAGGGGCTAAAATGTTTTACTGACATGCGAGTATGTCATATGGTTGTCACAGAACATAGATTATTAGGATAGGGTCGATAGCACGTTTTATATCTTGTAGATGTACGTCTGAAGAAGTGGTTTGCACTCTCTAAACCGGTCGGTCGTGTTCCTGCTTTGCTTGATATACAGCAGAAAGTAGTTTATTTCAGAAGCATGAAATGTGGTTCGGTAGTTTTGGTTCTTTACATAAATGACGAAGTAATTGGCAGGATCACCTGAAGAATTGGCAGCACTGGTAGGGAAAGAAACACAAATGGGTGTGTGAGAAGAACTGTTTATTTGTTCTGCATATAATTTTCCGCACATCGTTCACTGTGTACATTATATCCCTACGAAATGTAAATTGTAGTTTCTTAAGTAACAAAAATTCATTGATCACGTGAACTTCTGCGCTTTTTTGTAACCAAAACAATTATTTTTCAAGCAAGTACAGTTTACATGTACAAACGTAAAAAAAACTTACATAGTTGTTATTATGAAATCAATAGAAGTCCTTTATCATAATCATAGGTAAGACTATCCCGTGATTATTGATAAGTGTGAAGTTGTTTATGAACAACAGAAACATGTTTATATTTGTTCGACGCAATACTGAAGCGATATTTGGTACGGTTTTGTTTGCGTTCTTTTAAATTTTTTTAAAAGAAATTTCGTTTTCTCGTGCTACGTGGTAAACCTGACTTTTTTGGTTTTACTATAACATCCCTCGGTTTCACGTTACAAATCAACAATGTTCGCAAACAAAGCGATCGAAATGAGACAACCTTTACTGACCTGGGCTGCTAGGAAAACTACCGTAGTCTAAGCCTACATATGATATAATATAATCCATTATGGAGTCGAGGTAGCGGTTGTCGTTATACTGGATATCACAGTTAGCATTCAACCGCGATTCTTATACATACATTGTCTCTTGAAACGCGTTGCTAAAATATGTGTATAAGAATCGCGGTTGAATGCTAACAGTGATAACCTTACATATGATAGTTTACGGTAGTTTCGCAACTCTAATGCAAACTGATGCACTTCCGATTGACAGGTTGGGTGTTGTTTATGCAACAGTTTCAAATAAGAGCCCAAATCATTCCTGGATAGCATTACACCGTATCAGGTACATTGTTCCAAATACTGGTTGGTGTGGAAGATAATGGGGACCTTGGTTTTAAGAAAAGATAGCTGAAATGTTTTTCATATTGGTTGCAGACTCAAAAGTTTTTATTTGCTCCAGGTAATGACACAGATTCGTTACTTTGCTTATTAAGGATGGTGATTGTATTGTCTCCCAAGTTAAAAGGAACAGTACGTTACCCATTCCCTACTGTGTACCTTTGAAGTTCTACGTTACTAGATACTTATTTACTTACTTTCTTACACTGGCCACACAAACCGCAGCCTGTCCTTGGCATCACTCATTGCAGCCTTCCGCACCTTCATCTTCATCTTCCAGACCCAGTATCTGCATGTCTCCCATGGTATTATCCTTCCATCTCGTTCTAGCCTTCCTAGTGGTTTCGTTCCTTTAGCTTCTCCATCCATCACTGTCTTTACTACCGTGTTCTCTCTTCTCCTCCTCACATGTCCGTAATATCTGAGTCTTTTAGTTTTCACACTCGCTATGATGTCAGGTAGTGAATATAATTGTCTGAGTTCTCTGTTTTTCTTTATTCTCCACTAGCCATATTCTTTGACTGGTCCATATATGACTATAAGATGAGCTAGAACTTCTAAATTTGTACGATAAGAGCTTAAAAGATGGTGCTGAAGTTCCTCAGCTTGTACCATAACTTATGGCTGATGGGGCCCCTTGTTCAGCTGTTTCACTAAAACTGACTACTTCTCTCTTCTGTAAGCTATTTCGGTAAACACGAGCGCTTCCCTTGTCTGAAGCGGTTCTTCTGAAAAAGGATTTTCATTAAAAGTCGTTTCATATTGTTGCTTACCAATGTTTGAATCTTTATAAAACCTACAATGTACATACTGTATCTCTCGGTAGCTGCACTTTATATACGGTATCTCTTGGCAGCTTCTACATATACGCTTTCTCAAATAGCTTCCGGATCAAGTTTCAAACTATCTTGATATTAGGTGTGGTATCAGCTCTTAGTATTCCATAAATAAGGAGAGGCAACGATGCTCATTTTATGAATGTAACACAGATGTTGGCTGAGCTGCAGCTGTTGGAATCTGGGTGAGTCTTCTTTGGAAATCATCGCACATAAATAAACGGATTTTTAGACACTGAAAATAACGCAACATACATCTTCATTTCAGTTTTGACGCATCTAACCATACCCCTCAACGTAAAGCGAAAGAATATAACGCAAGGTAAGAGAAATGGGAAGAAACGCAATGGCAGAGGGGCCACCAGTAACATGGGACAAACGGTGTCTAACGTCAATGATGCATTTCCATCTAGAAACTTCACATCAGGTCCACAAGATAGGTGTAGCGACACTATCGTTTTCATTTGACTGCATATCAGAAGGTGGTTTAAACAACACGTTGTTTTCGTGCGGGAGATAAGACGATCAGAGCCGCTTTTTACACTAGAATAAGTATCCTCGCATCTAACACTCATCATACATAGGAGGTCTGAGAGACATGCACGAATACACTCAAGATGCTATGATATCCCGGATAACAAAATGAAAAATGTTGTTACAAACAAATATTGTAAGTGGTTAGAATATTTTTCCAATAATTTCTTTTACCTGTTATACTTTAAAGTTTATCCTTTTATTCTAACTACCACACAATCTCTTATCAACTCCTTGAGCGGAGCCAAGTACCACAACTAATGTCAAATAAATACAGAGTGAAAAAAGGCCATAATAATGTGAGAACAGGGTAAAGGACGTCGTATCAAACAAAATTTTCCAGATAATCGTAAGGCAGAAATGCATCGTTCTGGAGATAGTCATAAAACGACAACCAATCACCGACGAGCACGCGGAAGTGTGTACATTTAAATTAACGTCTCCCATCTAAGATCTACTAATGGTACACAACACAGATACCAAATAACGTAGCCGAAAATAATCATCTCAGCAGAACAGTCAAATCTGGGGAGAGTTTAAATTCCTATCCATGATTCGTTATGTTAGATGTGAGTTTTGTATGATGTTCACTCGTTACAGTCTGCCAGTTAAATAAATTACGCTAAACACATCTGAATCCCATTAGTAATAAGCTGCAATAACGGCAACAGTATTGCAGAATGATAGCCAAAATGTGGTGCCGTAAGGTACAGTAGTGAGAATAATGAAACCTAAAGGCTCCATGTTTAAATTTTGCTAATGTTGAGAGAGTATGAATGGACTTTTATCCCAAGAAGTATAGAAAATCAGTAAATGTGAACTGAGACAATGGTGGAAATGAAAAAAAAATTTATACACTTCTTTTTTTCTCAAATTAAATTTTTTACAGCAAATGCTCGAAATTCCTATCTCCAGTATCACAATAAAATTGAGACCTTCGTAGAAATGATTGCTGCAGCCTCTCGAAAATTTCTGGCATGTTGCGAGGGATTGTCGCCGCTTCACACATGTTCGCTTACCCGACAAACTTCCGCAAACTCGACGCTGATTGTCTACCGTTTTATGGGCGTAGTTCTATAACGGTGCATTTAGGACCTGCGCTCGTTCGGAAAAGTTCGCTCGATTCGACGTTCCCTACCCGGCTCTGACGTTATCAGATTTTTTGTAACCGCCCTGTATTCACCGGTCAGAGAAGTAGTGAAAAGCACAGCCTGCAGCAAAATCCTAACAGGAATAACGAAAATGTGAATGTTACTATATTTCCTCCAGAGTCAGACGTTAACAACTTTAAATTAGCTCTCTTATTTTCTGTGTTCACTGAATTGTCTCTCTTTGCAGTACATTTAATGAAGGCAGATAAAGGAATACCTACGAAAATCTCAAAAGAACATCAGAACTTTACTACTTTACATTTGCCTTATTCGCTGGCAAATCCGCAGAAGTATGCAGAAACACTTTGTGTACTGCTACCTGGAAAAGGCTAATTTAAAATGTTTCTGGCGATTCTAAGTACCTAAATGAGGAGAATCACCCAAAAAATGTTGTTCAGTATAATTTCTTGTGGAGCATATAAACATCGAGAACAAGGTTTTCATACATAGTTTATAAAGTGAAACAACAATAAAAAATTGTCATCTAATATTGACGAAGTCAGTTACCTACAGTTTTTACGTATATAAATGTACACAACACATTTAAAACTAAAATTCAGCTGGTCTTTTACCGTACAAACTATGTGCATTGTAATAAGCTTTTATAACTGTGTAATCGCGAGAAACTGAAATGATTTTTTTAGAATTAGTATGTTGTGATTTAGAGCTGATGATGGGACCACAGAGACTGATTTCAGATCACATAACCTTTACCAAAAAGTTTGTTGCACTCAGATGTTAGCGTTAAATCCTCTGTGTTTAAACCAGTTACAACTGATATGTCATTTTCAGAGGCCCATGGATGTTTCTTGGCCAAAGGCTGCATCGGAAGATTGAGTGTGTCACAATTTATCTGAGGCTCCTGCCACACTACATCCCTTTATGAAGGGAAAATCTAACCCTGCGGGACTTCTATTATTATGGAATACAGATACAATAACATCTAACAAAGAGGCCGTAACCTCGTTTCCACTGCGTCCTGCTGTGCCCTAGTGCCACACACAGGTGAAACTTTGCCCTGTTTTACCAGTCAGCAGGCAGAGATCATAGATGAATAAGTATATGACATAAAAAGTATAATAATGGGTGAATCAGGAACGTACCCGGTATCTAGTCTATGGGAGGAATAATCATCAGCTTAATTTTATGGTAGGAGTATAGGAAGCATAAAAAATTCTTACAAAATCGAACTCAAAACTATTGAAAGATTGTGTTTATTAATCACGAAACATACTTGGTTCAAATGGCTCTGAGCACTATGGGACTTAACATCTATGGTCATCAGTCCCCTAGAACTTAGAACTACTTAAACCTAACTAACCTAAGGACAGCACACAACACCCAGCCATCACGAGGCAAAGAAAATCCCTGACCCCGCCGGGAATCGAACCCGGGAACCCGGGCGTGGGCAGCGAGAACGCTACCGCACGACCACGAGATGCGAAACATACTAACGCGACCACTTTATAGTAGGCACTTACTATCTCGACATGTGATTCAGGAAATACTGTCCGTATGAGATTGTGGTATATTAAACAGCATAGACAAAAATTTGTCTCTACCGGGTGACGTCTGGCTAATACTATTCAAAACCGCTTCTAGCCGTGTTAATAG
The DNA here is from genome assembly GCF_023864345.2 of Schistocerca serialis cubense. Classification (NCBI taxonomy): domain Eukaryota; kingdom Metazoa; phylum Arthropoda; class Insecta; order Orthoptera; family Acrididae; genus Schistocerca; species Schistocerca serialis. Next base: position 205,101,077 of record NC_064638.1, read on the forward strand.
CTTCCTTCGATAAGAAATAGAGACCATTTGTTTCTTCAGGTATTCCAGCTGAGGCTACTTATTTACGATTACATACAGCAGCGGGGAGGGATGGGGACGTTCGTTCATGTGGTTCACCCGTTGTCCTAAATAGACTCTGAAATTTTATATGGGATTAATACAATGTGATTTAGCGAGGTGCAATAGAATACTTGAGAATTTGTCAAATCAGAAACGTAAACGTACAGCCATGTCATCTTGGAAGGTAGGAATGTTCCCAGCATACTATTATGAAGATGGAGAACATAGAGCCAAACTTCGTCATAAAGAATACTGAAATTGATTTATGCTCAAGGCAAATTGTATGAGCGGACCCACCTCATGTTACAAAAGGCACTAGCAAAACATCACGTCCTGAATTACACCCACCACACACGCTTCATTGGGACATCTCTGCTCTCGACACGTTGCATCATTTCAAAAGAGCCGAAATAGCGAGTCGTCGGACCAAAGAAGGGAAGGAAAACTAGAATTCGACGTCCAGTCGACATCGAGGTCATGAGAAATGGAGTACAAGCTCAGATTGTTTCAAGGATGGAGAAGGAAATCGGCCTTGCCCTTTCAAAGGAACCATCCCGGCATTTGCCTGGAGCGATTTAGGGAAATCACGGGAAATTGATCAGCCGAAACATTATGATCACTGCCCGCCACGACGTTGGTTACGGCTGGTGGCGTTACGGGCACGTGACGCCGTAACAAAGGTATGTAATCTGAGCAGAAACATACAGGGATCACCCTAGCTAAGATACAGGATGCAAATGGGGAAATACATTGAGATAAGAGACTTTGAAAAAGGGCAAATTATTGTTATGCAGAGGCTGTGAACGAGCATCTCGGGAAGCTGATCGAATGTTCACGAGCTACAGTCATTAGCATCTACGGAAAGAAGCAGAAGGATAGTGAAACTACGACTAGGCGTTAATGGTTGTACGTCCACGGCTCTTCATAGAACGTAGTGTTCGGAGACTTGTCTGGTCTGTAAAGTAGATAAGATGTTGATTTGTGGCATCTCTGCTGAAATAGTTCAATGCTGGTGTACGCACCTGTGTTTCGAAGCACGTCTCTCATTCTACATTGTTGAACATGGAGTTCCGATGTAGACTACCCCTGCAACGACAACGTCAACTTCGATTGTAGTGGGCACGGGACCATCGGGACTCCAACTTCGATCAGAGGAAACGTATCGGTTCTTGGGGTGAAGCAATTTCGATAGTCGTTTCCACGAACGCCGTCATCGAGGTGAACGGCGACTCGAAAAATGCAACGCGCCCCGTCGCCACGTACACAGGCTGGTGGAAGCAGTATTATGCTGTAAGACACTTTCCCTGCGTTTGCATGGGACGAGCGGTAGTGATCGAAGACATACTGACAGCTGCGAACCACCTGTATCCCTTCATGTTTGTTGTCTTTCCCGACGGCGCCGTTATCTTTCGGCAGTATAATTGTCCGTGTCTCGGAGCCAGAACCGTGCTACAGCGTTTTGAGGAGCATTATAGTGAATGCACGTTGATATCTCGGCGACCAAATTCGCTTGATGTAAATCCTATGGAACCACAAGAGTCGCGCGAAGTGGCCGCGCGGTTTGAGGCGCCATGTCACGGACTGCGCGGCCCCTCCCGCAGGAGGTTTGAGTCCTGCCCCGGGCATGGGTGTGTGTGTTGTTCTTACCATAAGTTAGTTTAAGTTAGTCTAAGTAGTGTGTAAGTCTAGGGACCGACGACCTCAGCAGTTAGGTCCCATAGGAATTCACACACATTTGTACCCACATGGGTCGCTGTCGGTCCGCATCATCGCTTAGGTGAATTAGCGGCCAGTTATTTACGCGAATTACGTGACCTTGCGCGTAGATATCTAATGCTACATACGTCCAAAAACCTTCTAACAAACTATTGGATCCCTGATACGCAGAATCAGTGATGTATTTCGTTCCAAAAATGGACAAACTATTACGCAGGTGATCATAATGTTTTGGATTATTAATGTATATCTGGATAGTAGGACACGGATTTGAACCATTGTCTTCCGAAAGCGAGTAAAGTATGCTGAACACAACGAAACATCGCTAGGTTCTTCAAACCACTCTGCAATCTCCCAGTCGGCTGTTCTCCAGTTTGTGATGTTTGTCCCACAGATGAAGTGCAGCTTCATACACCGCAGTGGTCAATGGCCTTTGCGAGGTGCACAACCGCAAATGTCCTCTGTAAATAGTTCCCTTCGCTATGTTCGCTAGGAAACTATGTGAGATGGACCTGTATTCAACGTCAGCAGCTGTTCCTGTCGGGTTTGAAAATGACTGCCATTAATAAGACGTGACACACAGCTCGGGTCTTTATCTGTTCTTACGGCCTGTGATACGACAGCAAGTGGTACGCCACTTCGCAGACGCGGTGGAACGAGTCCGCCTTTTTTTCTTGCTGACTCGTTTCGTTTTATATTGATTTCGCCACTGTGGTTACATATAGCGCAGCGATGTGAAAGTATAGCAGAAGTAATTGTTATTGGCCTTCTCCTATCCGTCAGCTTCCGGTAATCTCTCGCACAGGCAATGTCTGGGCAATTTTACTTTAATAAGAAATAAAAGTGTCGCCATGTAAAGAAGATAGGTATTCACGTCTCATTTTGGTCAGTAAATTCACCCGACCCGACAGCCGCTCGTGTTATGTTAGCATACCGCTTCCGGGATTCGAACAGGCGCGCCTGCCGCAGGTCGAATCCGTCCGGCGAGTAAACGACCAGCATCGATGTACCCCGACGCGGTTTCCTGCATCCCGCCTCATTTACATGATTCGAAAACATTCAGAAAACGTTCGCTTGTTTTCATATTGATAACACACGACGCAGGCATTTGGAGTACACAAATTCCGTCCTGAGCGAGAACAGGCGCGGCAACAGGTAGGGCATCTGGCCATCCTCTATCATTAACAATGTCAAATCCGATAATAACCATATCAACCCCGTGTAGGTGAGGGATAAAATAAAAATAAGATGTTCGTCAATTAATTTGAGTTTACTCTGGGCAGAGGGATTCGCGAGGGCCGTCTCCAGCATGTTCATAAGATTGCAACAGCTCGGGCGTCTCGCCTGACCGTTAGCAGTTTAGGTTAGTTTAAATTTCTTCAGAGAAAGCGATTTGCGAGGGCGATCTCCTCGCACATTATATGGTGACAAGAAATTACATGTCTTGTTTGACCCTTGCTACTTTAGGCGTGCTCTTTTCTGCGAGGCGCCGGGAGGAGAGAGAAGCAGTGTTTTTCGTCACTATGAACATTGGATTGGTGGATCCGCGCCTAGCGAGGGTAAGTGCTGCTTCGGTCCGACTTCAACCAGAAGTGGAGAATATGTAGTTTCAGTCAGATATAATCTGATTTTAGAGTCCTCACGGTGATATTTCTTTCAGTTAGTAGCGCATTAATGATATTTGGCTACTCGTGAGGGAACTTTGTCTCAGTGTACCTATGTGTACATATTTCCACGTGACTGGGCGAATTTGCAAAGCCATTTACTACGGTATGACCGACGGATTGCTTCTCATTCGTAATTTCTCGTCGGATTCGTGTCTGTGTATTACTTCAGACTGATTGGCATGTTATTCCTTTGTCTCATATTAGACTTTTCTCTGTAATGAGGACGCAAAGATAGGATGTACATTTTCTTAAAATTTCGTATTACTTCAGATGTTTCATTTCAACTTTTTATGTGTCAAGAGATCGCTCTTTTAGTGAGCACTACCACTTACACTAATTTTTGTTGGAGTGAATTCGTGGCTACGACAACTTTGATTCGATGAAGTGATTGCTCATTATGATGCCAGTTGCATACTGTTAACACTCTCTTTTTACATGCATTTATTCCTTTGGTGTAGATAACTACGGTAGTCCAGGGGCCAGCCGGCCTTAGGCTGCGTAGAAACGCCAACGTTGTTACCGCTCCGAGCGAAGCTCAGCTAGAGCGTTTATTTACTTGCACGCGACGTTGTGTAGTAGCGTTATTTAGATCGACTCGCAACACGATAGCTCTTTCGTATGGAAAGCCGACGATCAAGCTTATGTCCATGTGCAATGCACTCAATCCAAAGCTCGTGAATCGAATACCTTTTGTGTAACGGGGTGCGCTTACAACCACAAGATCTGCTAGGAATTCATATGTCAATGCCTCCAGCACGGTTTACCTCAAGCTCGTAGACGAAGCTGTTAGAGGTAGGCTCCTACGCAAATCCGCCGTTGGCTTCCACTTTTGCCATTCTGACGAGAACGTGAGTCTGATGGCGGTTGACCACGCTGGCCTGCGAGTTCGAACGGTGCACGTTTTCGAACTCACCACCGCTCTAGTCATAGAAGCTCTACGTCGATGACACAGTTCTTACTTCTTAGCCACGTGGAGCAGAAATGGAAAACCTTGAGACGTAACACATACTCAGTGGAGTGCGTCAAGTTCGCATTGAGCTCCGAAAACATATACCATTATATGTTTCCATAGGTGGATGCCGCTGGATCGTCATTTATAACGGACATGTCCTCCTTGTCCGCAAGGAGTACATGTTCGCTCGGACTTCCTGCAGAGACGTCTCGTGCAGGTACCTCCAACAGGACAGACACAGACTATGCAGACGACGTCTATCCCTCTCACATATCGTACACAGTGACACAACACAAAAATGCCGTACTTGAGAAAAACTGTCGTAAATAATTCTATGCAACTTACATCTAAATAGTATAAGACAACTAAATATTGACGTTTTCCAATTTCTGTCACTTTTGATACCTGGGAGTGATATGTGGAGGCATTCGCCTCAGGTGACCGTGAGTTCTGATTCCGATCCTATTTTGCAGGAGTCACATTTGGTCACATTTGGCAGCATATAAGCAGTCAACCCGTTCTCCCGATGAGGAAGCGGAGGTACAAGAGGATCATACCGATCCTCGAACTGCGTCCGATGGGGAGACCCGCCAATGCAAACAGAATTCTCCGAAACGGCATTAGAAAAGGTGGCTGTCCACAGAAGAATGGCTGCACGAGAGAGGTGCAGAGCCGGAGGACATGAACGACCCCAGCGCGTCACTGTCGGGTGGATTCCATGCTGCCACTTCCGTCAAGCAGCTGCCACAGGCGGACAAGGAACACCAAACACATGGCGAAGAGATACGTGCTACTATGTAGCAGGATAAGCCCCCTTCCCATCTCCATTCATCTTTCAGTTTGCGGGGACTAGTGGACGCCAACTGAGGGAACTCGTCCCACAACACTCAATGGGGGACTGGGCTAATGAAGTGGAACTCAGTGATTTGATGCAGGAGACAGACTAAAGATTGATGCTCTTTGCGGTGGGCTAAGACACGCCCAGCACGCAAGTGAGTTTTAACTTGTGTGTTAGCCGCCCCGGCGACGAGATGACGGACAGTCCATGGTGACTGCGAAGCCATGACCATTCCCAGCCCGACTAATAAACTGCAATGTCACAAGTATGCTGCGTTGGTACCTTTAGTATCAACGGCATTTGCAACCCGGTAAACGTCCAAATATTAAGGGATCCTGTACGGCCGGCGGACATGGATATTGTTTTCCTCCAAGAGGTGCGATTTCACGTAAGATTGGACTTCTGTAGTGACGACACTGTTGTTATCGGCTGGCGACGGTAGTGGTGGCATGGCCTTACTGTTAAGCGAAGGGACTGAGGCGTCGGAGGACGTAGCTCCCGTTGGGACGCAGTGTCGCGCTTACTGTCTGTGCTGTCCTTTTGGTTACGTTTATGAGCCATCAGGCTCGTCGAAGCTCCGGGAAAGGACCGTCTTCTACTCCGAGGAGGTGACTCCCGAGCAGCGATTTCAACAAATCACACAGAAGTCAAAAAGTAAGACGTGGATTACACAAGGAATAAAGATACCATGTGGTACAAAAAGGAGACTGTAGCTACTATCTAGGAACAGATCTGATGTTAGAATTGTAATGCATTACAAAGAATACTGCAAAATAATGAAGCAAGTAATCCATAAATTGAAGCAGCTTTATTATGAGAAAAAAAAACATCAGGCAGCAAAATAAAAACTGTATGGGATATAGTGGAGACAGAGACAGGTGGGGCCAAAAAGAATGAGGAACAGATAGCTCTAAAAATTAATGAGACTTCGATAACAAATGCATGTAGTGTTGCAAACTCTTAAACAGGTACTTCATTTCTGTTACTGACCACTTGGGGGTATCAGGTTCGATAAACAGTGCAATGGAGTATCTGAGACCAGTCTTTACAAATAACTTCCGTAAAATGGGAATGACACTCAGGTCTCCCAAAGAAGAAACATTCATCATAAGATCTTTAAAATCTAAGTATTCTAGTGGGTATGATAACATATCAGTGAAGTTAATCAAAGAGTGCTCATGCGAGTTGAGTTCTATTTTAGGTTATTTATGTCGTCAACCTCTTATCACTGGAACATTTCCACACTGCCTAAAATATGCGGAAGTTAGCCTCTTTACTAGAGGGGGGATAAAGAGATACCATCAAACTATTGACCAATTTCACTTCTGCTGACTTTCTCAAAAATATTTGAAAAGGTTGTGTTCAAGCGTCTCCTTAAGCATCTGACTGCAAATAATGTATTGTCCAACTCACAGTTTGGATTTCTTAAGGGTTCTGATATCGAGAATGCTATTTACGCTTATAGTGAGAATGTACTTAATTCATTATATAGTAAATTAGAGGCTACTGGCATTTGCTGTGACCTGTCAAACGCCTTTGACTGTGAACCACAGCATTCTGTTAAGTAAATTAGAATATTACAGTGTCACTGGCATTGAAGTGAAATGGTTTGAATTTATCTATCTAACAGGAAACAAAGGATATCATTGCAAAATATGTGTGCACTAAACAGTCAGTTTTCATCTGACTGGGAATTACTTACATATTGTTCCTCAAGGTTCCATCTTGGGTCCATTGCTACTTCTTGTGTACAGTAATGAACTCTCATCTGATACTTTGCCGGATGATAGGTTTGTTTGCAGATAATACAAACATTGCAGTAAGTAGCAAGTACAGACTTAGAAATAGCTGCTAATAAAATTTTCACTGACATTAATAAATGATTTGAAGCTAACTTACTGTCATTAAACGTTGAGAAGCCCCATTATAGGCAGTTCAGAACTCGTAAGATTGAAGAGGCTGGCATTGTTAAATTTCTGGGATTACAACTCGATAGTAAATTCAGTTGGGTGGGGGGGGGGGAGGGGGGGGGAGGGGGGGAATACCCCGGAATTGCTTAAGCGCGTAGATAAGTCTGTATTTGCAGTGAGAACGATGTCAGATATAGGAGATATAAATATAAAAAATCTTGCAGACTTTGCTTACTTTCATTGTGTTATGTCATACGGGATAATATTCTGGGATAACTCATCGAACGCGGGCAAAAGTTTTTAGGGAGCAAAAGTGTGTGATAAGAATCATTTGTGGTGTAAATTCAAGAACATCTTGTAGAAACCTGTTCAAGGAAGTTTGTATTCTAACCACTGCTTCTCAGTATATTTGTTCCTTAATGAAATTAGTTGCAAGTAAAACATGTCTGTTTCCAAATAATAGCTCAATATGTAGTACCAGTACTTGGAATAAGAACAATCAATATAAAGACCTAAAATCATTTACATTGGTCACAACAGCCAAGATTAGGTATTTTCTGTATGATAAATTTATTAATAGTGCATAACAATGTTTCATTCTGACAGCATGTTAATTCTGTAAATATTAGCAGTTCCAGTTTACCGCATTGTCTTCACCTGTTTCGCCAATCTCCTGACAGATGATCAGGGTAGTAAGTATTATATTGAAATGTTTTATGTTATACTTTCTGACATGTTCCACACCCACGAGAATCATCTAATTTTTTGTGTCTATGGAACTAAAACTGAATCTAATCTACTCTGATCTAATCTTGCGGCCTGAGAACCAACACCCATACTTCGTCACCGGCCCACGTTGCACGCACTGGTACGGGACTTCGCATTGTAAGACACCTTGACCCGACAACACGGAGACAATGAAGGGTACAAGTTCCTTAATAGCCACTCGGCCGTCGTTTAGATAATGAGCACATGTCGCGAGGACTCTGCGAGGCGACACTTGGCGCCGAGATATGTCTGATGGCCTTTACTGACCACTAAACTAATATCTGCGCCGTTACCCTGCCTCGACGACGGACAAGACGAGGACTATGCAAACTGAACGATGAGGCCTGCACCCATGAGACTGAGGACACTCGGCGATGATGCCAACGGCGCCTTCGAGCTTACAGTTACACAATGCTGTGGTGAATTGGTTGTGTCAGAACTGCCTTACCTTTGCTTACCGACTATAGCAAAGGTAAGACCGGCCGGTGATGGATGACTTCCGAACTTTACTAATGGGCATTAACGGAGCTGGCAATGCAACCACCATCGCTAGACTGTCCAACTCATCAAAGTCCGCTTGCTCCAACTCGCTGCAGTCCAATTGGAAGGCATCAGAGTCCGTGCGAGAATACAAGACGGTCGTCTTGACGAACAAGCATCACTGAATTACATAGTACGAGGAAGAAGTCTGCGCAAACGCTTGCTCACGACGGCAGTCGAAACAGAGGAGGGAAGCTGTAACACAAGAAGGTTTTGCCCGAGCTGTGCTGCGGGCCCAAGTATCGGCATGGAGCTGGCAGATGTACTGCACGACATGCAGGCAGCCGAAGCCTTGCAGGACGACGGCACGCTTTTGGCAGACGTTACCCGGGGCGAATTGGATGCGTCCTTCAAGGGCAGTGCGTTGAACAAATCATCTGGGGCTTGTCGACTCCCTATTGAATTTTGCCGCTCTTCCTCCAGTCACGTGGGCGTAACGTGGATTCAAATGCACAAAGAACTTATGATGGCCACCTTCAGAGTCCCCACCGAATTTACGGAAGGCATCATGGCCCCAGTGCCTACACCTGACGATGGGCGGCGCCCACAGGACTGTTAGAACTATCGACTCCTGACATTGTTAAACATTTTTACACGCATCATTCGTGTCCCTCTGCACTTGACAGTAGAGCATGAAATACGTGCCGATAAACGTGCCTCGGTGGAAAGAGCAATGTTCACTCGGCGTTGGGATGATAGCATTAATGTCGACCTTTAACCTCCGGGCGGCCTTCTTGCAGTGGCTTTCGACCATGCATTCGACCACGTGAGGGAACGTTAGTGTATGGTTGTGATATGGACACGGACAAGATTCAAGAATTAGTACACGCTATTTGCTTGTTGTTAACCAGAGAACTTCAAATTGGACGTCACTGAAGTTAAGTACTAACTTGGTTCCTGTAATATAGTGTATCTTAACCAAATGTGCTCTTTGTGTTGCAGTGACAGGAAACTGGCCACCTACCTGTCATACCACCCTCTCCTCATCCAGCCAGGAACCACAAAACATCACAGAACCGTACAGCCACAACAAGTGGCGACAAGTCTGATCAACAAGTTTTGTTTGCTTTTCAAATGGTTCAAACGGCTCTGAGCACTACGGGACTTAACTTCTAAGGTCATCAGTCCCCTAGAACTTAGAACTACTTAAACCTTCCTAACCTAAGGAGATCACACACATCCATTCCCGAGGCAGGATTTGAACCTGCGACCGTAGCGGTCGCGCGGTTCCAGACCGTAGCGCCTAGAACGGCTCGGCCACCCCGGCCGGCTTTGTTTGCTTTTCATGTGCTCTAGGTACCTGCAGGGGAGCTGTCGTTACGGTGATTCTATTTGCTACTTTTTTTTGTTGTTGCACGTATTAAAGCAGGGGAGCTGCAGAACTAATCTGTTTCTCTCTTCAGAGGCTTTGTACATTGCTTTCCTATTCGTCTTTTCATATTTTTCTGCGATTTGTTAGCGTTAGAATGGCTGCCCGCCCCCACCACCCCCCGCCCCTGTGCCTCAGCCGCAGACTGCTCCTGCTCTGGAAATAAATCAGATTTTTCAGTTTCGGAACAAGAAAATCGCACACATTGCTGTCTACTGTACAGCAATTGCTTGTCGGTCAAGCTGCGTAGGCTGCCCAATCGAACCACCAACCGATCGAACAAGTGCCCCCAAACGACATTCCACCGTTTCGGCACATCGATGAAAGAGAGGAATGGCTCAAATATCTCACCTAGTTCTAGTCCATCGAATTCAAGTTACTGTGAAATCTCATTATTTCCTGTCCGTCGCGGGATCCCCTGTGTTTCGCTCAATTCAGAAACTCTCCCCTACGCAGTCTCCCGACGCACTTCCTGCGATGCAGTAGTAGGTGCATTAAGTCAGTATTACGAACAGCAGAGTCAGGTCGCGGCAGCCAGATTTCAGTTGTTTCACCTTAAGAAAAAGCCGGAACTGACGTACCGTCAATGTTACATCGACTTACAGGGAGTCACTATACTTCGTACGTCGAGAGAAGAGCTCTGGTAGTTGCCAGTATTCGACACGGACGGGCAGCGAAATAGTTCAAATGGCTCGGAGCACTATGGGAGGACATCAGTCCCCTGGACTTAGAACTAGGTAAACCTAACTAACCTAAGGACATTACACACATCCATGCCAGAGGCTGGATTCGAACCTGCGACCGTAGTAGAAGCGCGGTTTCAGACTGAACAGCCTAGAACTGCTCGGTCATAGCGGCCGGCTGGGCATTAGTATCCAAGACAATGTACTTTCAGTGATTGTTTTTAATCCAAAAGGCAGTGTAGCTAGTTTGCTTAAGGAATTTCCTGAACTCTTTTCTCATGGACTTGCGAAAGCCAATAATTTTGTAGCATGCATTACCCTGAAAAACAATGCGAAACGTAAGTTTTTGCGAGCTCGGCCCGTTTCCGTTGCCTCACGAGACAAAGTAGCAAGTGAACTAAAAGAATTGCAAGACAATTGTATGATTCCTCCAATACAAGCTAGTTAGTGGGCAAGTCCATTGGTTTGATGTGTTGACTTCAAAACTACGGTCAATAGAAAGACAATGGAAATGAGCGTTTGGCGTCATTGGCCGGGAGGCTCCTAACGGGGCAGGTCCGGCCGCCTTAGTGCAGGTCTTATTACATTCGATGCTACATTGGGCGACCTGCGCGCCGAATGGGGAGGAAATGATGATGAAGACAACACAACACACAGCCCCTGAGCAGAGAAAATCCCCGACTCAGCCGGGAATCGAATCCGGGCCCGTTGGATGGCAATCCGTCACGCTGACCACTCAGCTATCGGGGTGGACATCGAAAGACAATAATTGATACTTTCCCATTGCCTCGCCCCGAGGAACTTACGAACAGGTTAGGCGCAGTCCATTAATTTTCTAAGATACATCTGCCTGATGCTTATTTGCAAATACCACTAGATGAAGAATCACAGAAAGTATTTGTTGTTAATGCACACTTAGTCCTCTTCAAAAGTTTGCGTTTGTCCTTCGGCAGTGCCTCCGCACTTGCCATTTTTCAACGTTACTTGGAACAGCTGACTGCTCAAGTGCCGTTCTATTCGAAGTACCTTGACGGTATTGTCGTCTCAGGTAGTACGCCAGAGAAACACACAATTTGCGTACTCTTTTTCGAGTGTTGTCAGGTGCAGGACTCAAGCGTCGTCTCGAAAAATGTGACCTTTTTCAGACAGTACTACAGTACTTATGTAATGTGATGCACCCTTTCCAATCTCATTTGCCTGCAAATCGTGATCTACCTGTTCCTCGCATTATATCTGAACTGCAGTCAGCGCTAGGCAAGTTGATGTACTACATTCGTTTCATGCGGAACGCTTCACAGATCGTGACTCAATTGCATCGCTTGCGTTGGAAAAATGTGTCTTTCGCGTGGACCAAAGGGAGTCCCGATGCATTTAAGAAACTCTTGTTCAGTGACAGATGTTCGGTACACTTCTATCCTGCCAAACCAGTGATTTTGCAAGTAGATGCTACCTCTTACGGAATCGGTGATGTGCTTTCGCACAGAATTGGTGCACAAGAAATACCAATTGCTTCTGTTTCAAAGTTATCTCAAAGTTAGTGCAATTATTCACAAATTCAAAAAGAAGCTCTAACTATTGTGTATTGTGTGACAAAATTCCATCACTATCTGTTTGGTCGCAAGTACTGTTTAATGACAGATCACAAGCATTTACAGTCCTTGTTTAATCCGTCAAAGCCGGTTCCTACACGTACTACCTAAAAATTGCAACGTTGGGCTTTGCTTCTATCCCAGTACCAGTACGAAATTGTGTACAGACCTACGGCTCAGCATGGCAATGCTGACGCCCTTTTCCGCCTTTTCCGCCCCGACTCTGATTTTGATTCCTCTGACGTATCTTGTTGCCGGATCACAGCACAGGACTCTGAATTGCTGCAATCTTCTCCATTGAATTACAGAAAAATTGCCCAGGCCACGGAAGCGGACCCTGATCTAAAGACTTTATTGCATTACATTCGCAGGTCTTGCCCTTGCTCATTGAACAACATTCAGAACCCAGTACTGCGCCGATACTTTGCTTGTGTATTCGGGAGGACGACGGTTCAATCCCGCGTCCGGCCATCCTGATTTAGGTTTTCCGTGACTTCCCTAAATCGCTCCAGGCAAATGCTGGGATGATTCCTTTGAAAAGGCACGGCCGACTTCCTTCCCCGTCCTTCCCTAATCCAATGAGACCGATGACCTCGCTGTCTGGTCTCCTTTCCAAAACAAACCAACCCCAACTTTGCTCTTCAACATAACCTTTCAGTACAACAAAGTGTGATTTTAGTACAATCTGACAGTGGACAATCGCGTGTCCTCATTCCCACAGTGCTGGAAAAGGATGTGTCACACCTGCTTCACCAAGGACATTAGGGAATTGTTCGCACTAAACAGTTAGCGCGCCGGCACAGTACTTTGTAGGGCATGGACGCCCACATTGAACTGATGACGTCATAGTGTCGCGCGTGCGCGGCCAACCTGTCAGCTCCGCCACAGACATTCGTAGCTTGGCCTAAGACTCAATCGCCATGGCAGCGAGTGCACATTGACATTGCAGGACCATTCTGGGACACTCGTTGGCTTATTGAGGTAGACTATTTTAGCAATTTTTGCATTTGCGGTGCCTATGAACTCTACCACGTCACGTAGCGCAATTCAGGCGTTGTACTCAATTTTTTGCATTGAAAGATTGCCTGAAGTGATTGTTACCGGCCGGCCGAAGTGGCCGTGCGGTTAAAGGCACTGCAGTCTGGAACCGCAAGACCGCTACGGTCGCACATTCGAATCCTGCCTCGGGCATGGATGTTTGTGATGTCCTTAGGTTAGTTAGGTTTAACTAGTTCTAAGTTCTAGGGGACTAATGACCTCAGCAGTTGAGTCCCATAGTGCTCAGAGCCATTTGAACCATTTTTGATTGTTACGGACAACGGACCTCAGTTCACGTCACATGACTCTGAACAGTTATGTGAACAAAATGGCATTCGTCATCTAACAAGTGCTCCGTTTCACACTCCAGTCCATCGAAGAAACAGAACCCCAGGTTTAAGCGACAGATGGCTAAGCTTCGCACCTCCCACACACAGGAACAGGAGCTGCAACCCTTCCTCGCCTTCTATCGCTCCCACCCAAGGGACGGACAATCACCTGCGGATCTTCTGGGTGGCCGCCACCATCGGACGTTGCTTCACGACCCACCGCAGTATCCGGCGCTACCGATAGGCCGCAGGTATCGCTTTGCACCACGTCATCTTGTTATTTACAGGGTTTTGGACGACGTCAGCGCTGGGAGCGAGGCGAGATCCAGAAACGCAATGGCACATATATGTGTCTAATTGCAGGTCCCTATGGTTTGCAGCGCCGTAACCAGAATCAAATTCTCGTTTGTCGTTTGCCACGTGGTTCTGCTGCTTTTCTTCCCCCAGATTCACGGCTTCACGAGACCATGCGGCCTTCGCAGCCGCCCACTGGTGCCGCAACGGACGTCGCGTTCTCACCTCCGCAGTCGCCGCTGTCCGACCCTGTGGACCTGGACGCTCCATCGCCGTCGCCGTCATTGCCCCAGGAGAGGCCCTCAGGACTGGACGTGTAACCTGAGCAGTGTTTTCGGAAGGACGTTCCTCTGCTCTCGCAAGTCAGATGGCGGGCTACGGGCGGGAGTACGCCGTCCTCCACAGCTAAGGGCAGCTTTACGTCCAGCTTCCTGCCTCCCTCCCTGTTGCCCTTTGTCGTTTGCATCTGACGACAACGGTGCGGCGTCGCTTCTTGGGGGGGGGGGGGAGAATAAAGTGCGAACGTGCTGGTGTACGCCTTCGCCAGCACACCGGTCGCGTCCGCAACTCGTGGTCGTGCGGTAGCGTTCTCGCTTCCGACGCCCGGGTTCCCGGATCCGATTTCCGGAGGGGTCAGGGATTTTCTCTGCCTCGTGATGACTGGGTGATGTGTGCTGTCCTTAGGTTAGTTAGGTTTAAGTAGTTCTAAGTTCTAGGGGACTGATGGCCATAGATGTTGAGTCCTATAGTGCTCAGAGCCATTTGAACCACACCGGTCGGCACTAGGAAACATTGTATAGCAGGCGCTGAACTAGGCGCACCTGTGACAAGATAAGATCAAGACACTCCCACAGGCTATGCGCCGATAACGCCTCCTGGACAGCGTGCATATAAGCTGCCACCGCCGCCGGCCGAGCTGTCTCAGTCGTTCAGTCTCAATCCTCGTTCGCATTGCATCTCAATACGTCGCACTGTTCTCTAGTCTCGTACCTTACATAGCTGTGAGGGTACGTTAGTATTCTATATGGTTGTGATATGGACACGGAATTAGTACACGCTATTTGCTTGGTGTTAACCACGGAACTTCAGATTGGACACCACTGAAGTTAACTAGTCGGTCTCTGAATAAAGTGTATTTTAAACACGTGTGCATTTATATGTCATGGGCAATGCAATGGTAGTGAAGAGTACATGGCTCCAGAGAAAGAACATAAGTAAAGCCATATGTCGCTCGCCAGATGGCGCTACTTTTAGTCAAACTGACCATGTGGCCTTGATGTTGATAGCTGCACGGGGGCTGACTGCGATTCGGATCATTATGCAGTAAGACTGAAATACAGACAATGCATAGCCGTCTATAGATCGAGAGGGAAGAGAAAAGCTTCGCGAAGATACAGTGTTTCCAAATTGAAAGAGAAGAGAGTACCCGAAAAGTATGAAACAGAACTGCAGAAGAAGTGTGAAGCTAAAGAATGCCAGGCTCTGGAAAGCATCGAATATAAGTGAAGTATGATTAAAGAGGCTCTACAAAAAACTGCAGAAGAAGATTTAGGTTTAGAAGAAAGGGTGACAAGAGCACGATGGTACGATGAAGATAGTAAAAAGGCGGTGGCAGAGAGAAATTAAGCAAGGAAGAAAATGATAAACAGGACGACAAGATCTAATACAGAAGACTTCATGAAGAAAAGGAAAGAGGCAGATAGGATTTGCAGAGGAAAGAAACGAGAATTAGAGAGGAGATGGATTACGGAACTAGAAGAAGAGTATAATGATCAAGAAGCAAGAAAATTCTACAAGAGAGTTCAGGAACTGAAGAAAGGCTTCCAACCACGTACGGTATTCTGCAGAGATAAAGAAGGAAATTTTATAGGAGGAGAAGAACAGGTTCTAGACCAATGGTCCGAATATTTCAGTGAACTGCTGAATGCCACTACAGAAAGAGAAATTCTGGAAGAAAATGAAACAGAGGGTGACCAACCGTGGCACCGTGTTAGTCAGGATGAAAGACCTGTACCTATACCAACAATAGAGGAACCTAAATTAAAAGCTGAAGGAATAGTAATGCTCCAGGTAACGACAACATTTCAGCAGAGATGTTCACGGGTGGAAGTGAACATCTAACAAGATTGGTACATCAGCTGATAGTGGAAATACGGGAAAAGGTTGAGACGCCAGACCAGTGGAACATGGCCATTATATGCCCGATTCATAAGAAGAAGGACAAAGCAAACTGTGAAAATTATCGCTGTATTGCTATAGTCAGCGTGGTGTACGAAGTATTAGCCAAAGTCATTGCTATGAGACTTGCTTCAATTACAGAAGAAATACTCGGAGACTACCAGTGCGGTTTCCGACGGGGCAGATAAACAACTGACCAGATCTTCATTAGAAGGCAAACTATGGAAAAGTGTTATGAATATAATGTGGATGCACACCAGCTTTAAACAGGCCTATGACAGTGATGAAAGGAAAAAGCTATATGATACCTTAATGGAGATGGAATTCCCAAGTAAACTTATCAGACAGGTACAAATGACCCTCACCAGCACAGAACGACAGGTAAAAGTAGAAGCAAAACTTTCTAAAGAATTTGAAGTCAACCAAGGGTTAAGACAGTGTGATGTGTTATCCACGCTACTCTTCAATATAGTGTAGGAGAGAGTATGCGAAGAGCGGAGATTGATAACCGAGGTGGCACGCTGTTTAACCGTATGCACCAAAATATAGCTTATGCGGATGATGTGTGTATGCAGTCTAGAAGTTTGAGAGAAATGGAAGAAGGATGTGGCAGACTGGAAAGGGAGACAGAACATTTTGGACTTAAACAACACAAAAACACAGTATCTCTTTGCTTCCAGGAAAAATGCTGTAGTTAAAGCAAAATATAATAAGTTGAACAGAGGCAATTATGAGAGATGTGAGAAGTTCCAATAGTTGGGAGTGCTGGTTAAGGAGGATAGCATAATAAGAGAAGAAATAAAATCTAGGATTGCTGCAGGAAATAGAGCTTATTGGGCCCTGATCAAGACCCTTCACTCACGTAGCATGAGCAGAAAATTGTAGGTGACTGTCTATCTAACATTCATAACACCGGTGGGAATGTATGGCTCAGAAACATGGACAATGACTGTAGCAGAAGAAGAGCTCTTGAGAAGGTGGGAGAGCAAAACATTAAAAAAGATTTTTGGAGCCGTGTATGAGGCGGGGCAGAGGAGGATAATGAGAAACAAGGAATTGAAAGAACTGTAAAAAAATCCTGACTTGGTGACTGAAATTAAGTTTAACAGATTGAGGTGGCTGGGCCATGGAGAGCGAATGTTGGAGGATCGAGCTGTCGAAAAGGTTTATACAGGAAATCCAGGTGGCAAAAGCAGCAAAGGGAGATCCCGGAAACGATGGCTGGAGTATGTGGGAAATGATTTGAGAAAGACTGGAGTCAGGAGATGGAGGAAACGAGCAGAAAATCGTCAGGATTGGGCAGTGATGATCAGAGAGACCAAGGCCCTACATGGTCTGTAGCGCCAATGAGTAAGTAAGTAAGCATTTTGTGTTGTAGTGAGAAGAAACCAGCCGCCCGCTTGTCAAACAACCTCTCCTCATACAGCCAGGAACCACAAAACATTACAAGAGCACACAGCCATAACAGGTTATTCCATCCGCAGTACTGTAGAAAGATGATTTGGCACTGATGAAGCCACTGTACACGGCTGCTGGCAGGGGTGGTCACGGGAAGGTACAATCACAAGAAATCTGGGCTGGGACGGCCACGTGACACTACCGACTGTCGTGCGTCGTACTGCTCTGCAGCAGCAATTCGATCAGCAGTTGACGTCACAGTGACACAAATCGGTTACTTGAAGGACAGCTCCGAGCCAGACGCCCTGTAGCGTATGTCCCACTGACCCCAAATGACCACCATTTCTGACTTCATTGATGTCAAGCGAGAGCTTATTGAAGGACGGAATGGCGGCCTGTCATGTTTTCTGATGTAAGCCCCTTCCACCATGGTGCTAATTTGCAGTGTGTTGGTTAGGAGGAGGCCAGGTGAGCGCCTACAACCAACGTGTCTGCTGCCATGACACACTGGACCTATAGTCTGGTTGGTTGGTTCATTTGGGGGTAGAGGTCCAAACAGTGAGGTCATTGATCTTATCGAATTAGGTAAAGATGGCGAAGGAAGTCGGCCGTGCACTTTGAAAGGAAACATCCCGAAATTTGTCTGAAGCGATTTAGAGAAATCACGTAAAACCTAAATGGGGATAGCCAGACGCAGGTTTGAACAGTCACACTTCCGAATGTGAGTCCAGTGTGCTAACCACTGCATCACCTCGCTCGGTACCTATGGTCTGCAGTACGATTTCGTATGATGGCAGGAGCATTCCCGTGGTTATACCAGGCACCCTGACTGCAAATTTTTACGGCAGTCTGGTGTTTCGATCTGTTGTGCTGCCGCTCATGAACAGCAATTCAGGAGGTGTTTTCCAACAGGATAACGCTCGTCCACATATCGCTGCTGTAGCCCAAAATGCCCGACGGAGTATTGCCATGTTACTGGGCCCACTCGATCACCAGATCTGTCTCCAATCGAGCATGTACGAGACGTCATCGGATGACAACTCCAGTGTCGTCCCCAACCAGCACTAACTGTACCCGTATTGACGGTCGAAGTCTAACAGGCATGGAACTCCATTCCACAGACTGACTTTTGGCAGCTGTACGACATAATGCATGCACCTGTGCTTGCTTGAATTCAACATTCTGGCGGTGACACTGGTTATTAATGTACCAGCATTTCACATTTTCAACGGCTTTGCTTCCGCTTGCATTATCCTGATATCTTGCAACGGTAATCACTTAAATATGTTACCTAGACAAACGTATTCCTGAAATTTTATTGTTCTACATTAATTATTTCTTGATGTAGGGATTATCTCTCGTCATTGTATGTTTGTAAGCGGGCTGTTTAGGTTGGTAACGCCACGTAGCGCTCTGTATGAAAATCACTGACTGTGCTGTGTGCAGTCTGTGGCTGGTTGGCATTGTTGGAATATTCTCTATTGTAGTGTCGGACAGTTGGATGTGAACAGCGCGTAGCGTTGCGCAGTTGGAGGTGAGCCGCCAGCAGTGGTGGATGTAGGGAGAGAGATGGCAGAATTTTGAGATCGGACGATCTGGACGTGTGTCCGTCAGAAAAAGGAAAAATGTAAGACTGGATGTCAAAAAAAAAAAAAAAAAAAGGTTCAAATGGTTCTGAGCACTATGGGACTCAACTTCTGAGGTCATTAGTCCCCTATAACTTAGAAGTAGTTAAACCTAACTAACCTAAGGACATCACACACATCCATGCCTGAGGCAGGATTCGAACCTGCGACCGTAGCGGTCACGCGGTTCCAGGCTGCAGCGCCTAGAACCGCACGGCCACTTCGGCCGGCCGACTGGATGTCATATATATATATATATATATATATATATATATATATATATATATATATATATATATATATATAAAATGACTTTTGAACACTATTAAGGTAAATACATTGTTTGTTCTCTATGAAAATCTTTCATTTGCTAACTATGCCTATCAGTAGTTAGTGCCTTCAGTAGTCAGAATCTTTTATGTAGCTGGCAGTATTGGCGCTCGCTGTATTGCAGTAGTTTGAGTAACGAAGTTTTTTGTGAGGTAAGTGATTCATGAAAGGTATAGGTTATTATTAGTCAGGGCCATTCTATTGTAGGGATTATTAAAAGTCAGATTGCGTTGCGCTAAAAATATTGTGTGTCAGTTTAGTGTTGATCAGAATAAGTGAAGAGAGTACTGTCTGAGTACGTTCAGTATTGCTAAGCTGTTTGAAAGCAAATAATGTAAGAGGTTTATCAGCACAGTCATTCATAAATTTTTCTACGGTGACGTTTCATGTTTCTTGGCAGTGACACAGAATGCGAAAACGACTTTCTTCCTTAAGTTTTGCATACCAATGTAAATAAATGAATTGATCGAGCCGGTCTGAGGGCCGTTAGCGATGAGGTATCAGAGTAGTGGATGGTAGTAGATGTGACGTCATAAACCGAAGCGTGGAGTTGGGGAGGGGGGGGAGGATGGGGTTCATTATCCGCAACGTTGTCACATCTTCCGCCACATACGTAGCAGTCCTTGGAGTCTGGAGATAATGGAATTGACTGGCGAAGCGATATCTGTCTCCCGAAGCAACTGCAGAGCAGTGTGACAAGAGAGCTTCGCCTTAGACGGAGTGGCGTGACGCAGCCATTAGCGGCGGAAGTAGCGTCCCGTGCCGACAAGTGGAAGCCGAGCCGGCGCGTCGAGGTGACGGGCCAGTCGGCTGCCAACTTGCAGGGAAGCTCGCACGTCACAGATGGCAGCAGAATTAATTTTCGCCTGCGGGGGACGAGTTTGCCGACGGGGCGGCGGCAGGCAATCTCACAGCCCGAGCCGCCGGCGCGGAAACTGATGTAGTCGGAATGCTTCGAAATTGCGTTTCTCGGCAACGCCCTACGTTAGATCTCCGCCTGCTGCCCAGGTCTGGAATTGAGTGTTCCTTACCTCCAATAAAAGAACACAGCGTAAAAGCAATCGTTATTACATCTTCTTACCGCCATATATAAATTTCTATGTGATAAATGTCACTGCAGCGATCTTTACTCAATATTACAATCAACATTTACATCTATTCTGCACACGCTAACTTACTATGCGAGTCGGCAGTCGTAATGACTGATACTAAAGCTTGGGGTATATTATCTAAAGTCACTGATTTTAAATGGTAAGACACTTGTATTTATCGGCACAATAATTTCTTTCATCATCTCATGACGCAGTTTGGAAGAAGTCCACCAACAGGTCTGTGCCATGAATCACACAATACAGGACACGACATTAAAAGGTATAAATTCAAATAACACTATGAAGCTGAGAAACGTACGTATTAAAATAAATATCGAGTATTTGTCACTTCCTTCTCCATTCTTTAATACCATCAGTGTCCAGATGACATGCGCAGTTCGACGTGATACAAGGTAAAGACTTTTAACAGTAGGTGCCGTTAGAGACACAAATGCCTACATCATCTGCCATAATTATACAAAAAAATGCTTCTTAAAAGTACGTACACATATAATTTAGCTTATATCTTTAAGAAAATTGTTAGTAAAGGAATAAAACCATACTATCAACGTCACAACTACAACATTCAAAAGCTGCTTGAATTTGGTCGTAGGAAATGATACAAATCGAAATAGTACACAATATAAATTTAAACCAAAACATTGATGCAATGTTACATGGTAAAATCAAAACTGCAGAGATCAATAAAACAAATGTTAAAAATATGGCGGGAAGGGAGTAGGGCCATTATGATTACAAGGAACTGCTGCCGTTTACTGCCTAATAACACGAAATGTTTGTAACTTCGTGATTGTCATTACAATTACAAAAATCTCTCAATCATTATAGTTATAGATAGCTGCAATTCTTCAAGCTGCTGGGATTGAAAGTACGAAATCACACATATGGCAATATTCAGTAAGCAAATTTTAACAAAGCTATTTAAAAACCATAGAGCATGACAGTCAAAATTTATCCAAAAATGCATGACAGTCAAGATTTCAACCAATCTATTTAAAAAGAGTGGTACATGACACTCAATATAGTAAATAATTAAAATCAAAGCATTAAAAATTATGGAAAGCAAGAGAGCAATGACATGATATTACGCTTAAAAGGAACCGTAGATATTTATGGCTTAGTAGCAAGTTACACTTGCAACTTCATGGTAATCAGTCATCGCGTTATACAATAAAGCACGAATCAGTAATTGCAGTTTCGTTAGTGACACCAATGGGATGCCGCATCTCATCCCAAATGAAAGAAAACACAGCCATATCCGTGACAACAGAACTACGGCTCATCACGCGCTCAGCGCCGAACACAAAATGCAATGTGTAGGTGTTCAAAGGATTTCCGAGGAACTAACGAATATTCTTACAATTCGAATTGAGACAGGTAAGAAATGAAATAGTCCAAATCTGCAGGATGTCCCAGGAGGAATGGTCAGTCTTCAGATGTATGACAGCAACGATCTAGTAATTATGGTCTCTAAAATGCATACCTTAAGAGCTATGATCAATGAGCATTTCATCTTCAATCCTATGAAACAAATCTCTACTGCTCCAGGCTCTCTTCTTACCGTATTTTGAAAAGTGGTGGTATGGACCAAAACAAGTGTCTAGTAAACATAGGCTCTAATACGCATACCTTAAGAACTAGGAGCACTTGTTCCGGACGATAAATGCGTTTCCCTTCAAAGAAGACGAATAAGTGCTGACAGGTCTAAAGGTATACACTTTACAGCCCATGTGTACTGGACTGTTTTCCCTTCTTTTGGGCCATAGTAACATATCTCAAGAAACGGAAAGCGAAGAGCTTTTAGTGGAAGAGCTTTGTCTCACAGCATCGAATATGAAGTGTTCATACCTATTAAGGTAGCTCGCGAAGAGCTACGAGCCTGCACCAATTCCCATTCAGTGAAGGGTGCTTTATAGAGCTCAAGATGGTGCAGGATGAAACAGGAGGCGGGGGGGGGGGGGGGGTCTTTTCAACTCTGCATTTCTGCTGGAGAAAGGTAGTACGGTAGGAAGAGGACGATGATGCAGTCACAAAGTGTGTCAAGATGTGTTCAAATGGCTCTGAGCACTATGGGACTTAACAGTTAAGGTCAGCAGTCCCCTAGAACTCAGAACTAGTTAAACCTAACTAACCTAAGGACATCACACACATCTATGCCCGAGGCAGGATTCGAACCTGCGACCGTAGCGGTCTCGCGGTTCCAGACTGGCGCGCCTAGAACTGCACGGCCACACCGGCCGGCACGATGTATTCCGCGAGGACCAATGGATCGGTGCACAGAGCACATTGGAAGTGCATACCCTGGAGAGTTGACTGTCGCTGGCGGCCCAGAAGGCTACGGAGATTGACAAAACTTGCGAGGAAGAGGCATACGCATACATCCCCAGCATTCATTTTTCCCCCGCTGAAGGTAATGAGCCTTATCATGGAGACGCTTAAAAGCAAGGAAGTTGGCCTGTGAAGGGTGACGCTTAAATCGCTGCAGCGTCCGTTGGCGGTCCTGGACAGCGACTGCGACATCCTTGGTCCACCACGGTACTGGGACCTGTGGATAGGGGGGAAGCAGTGCCAGCAGCATGAAGAATAGTGGCAGAGACGCCTTGCACGACTACATCAATGGAATTCGACAGGGAGGTGTCGAGGTGCACAGCAGACGTATATAAAGGCCAATTGGCCCTGCAGAATGCCCAATGTGGGGGCCTGTCTGTTTGGCGGCAGCAGGGGAATGACAGAATCACCAGAAAGTGGTCACTGTCATATAAGTCACCATGGGATGACCAATGTAGGGAAGCCATGAAGGGAGGGGAGGAATTAGTGAGATTGATAGTGGAGAAGGTGCCATGAGCAGCACTGAAGTGGGTGGGGGAACCATCATTGAGGAGACACAAATCGAGGTCCATGATAAATTGGATGCGGGTAGGATACCCCTATCCATTGAAGTGGCACTCCTCCACATTGGATGGTGGGCACTGAAGTCCCCAAGGAGGAGAAACGGAAGCGGGAGTTGCTGGATTAAGGCAACATCAGGAAGTGGCTTACCTGGAGGGAGGTAGACATTGCAAATGGTGATTCTAGAGTCGTTTGCACTCGAACCACTATCACTTCCAACTAGGTATGTAGGGAGATCCAGTCAGTAATGACATCGGAGCGTTCCAAAGTGCAGACTCCACTAGGTGCTACCCCAGGGTCAGCACGGTTACGACAGAACGCCCGATAACCAGGAAATGTTGGGGATACGTTTCTTGAAGACGGAATGCTGAATAGGAGAAGACAAGACGTTGCATTTGCGGTAGGTGACGCTAGTATCCGTTGAAACTCCACTGGATGATCGTGTGGCAAGAGTCCAGGTTAAAATGAAGAAGCCAAAGAGGAGGTCAGGTCACTCAGTCAGTAGTCGTCACTGGCAAGGTTGGGGTGACATCCATAAATCAGATGTCGACTCAGGTTGTGAGAGGGGAGATAGTACCCCGGGGGGTGGGGGGGGGGGCTCCAGTGGTGCCTTGACTTGGGATTTATGTTTCTTCTCTTTCAGAGGTGGAGGAGAGCAGCGCACAGGGGAGTACAGGCTTCTGCAAGATCTGGAATCAAAAGAGAACGGGCGAACTTGGGGTGCACAGATGGTGTGTTTCGTGGCCAAGTGGTGGTAAGAGCCTTCTGGCCAGAGAGACGCTGGGGAAAGGGGTCCCAGGAGGTAGCCCAATCACTGGCAGATGCCGAAGAAGGGGCACTTCTTCGGCTGAGAAGGGGGAGTGGCTCCTTGATGGTAGGTCATGGGAGCTGCAGGGGATGGGGAGGGGAGAGGGTGACAGGGCTGGGGTAAGGAAGAGGTAGAAGGAGGAAATGAAGTAAGAGGCAAAAGAGGAAGGTAGTGACACTGGTCGGAGTCTCTCATACTTTTGTCGAGCCTCAGCATAAGAAAGGCGATCCAGGGACTTGTATTCTTGGATCTTCTTTTCTCTCTTGTATGCTCGGCAATCCAGCGAATGAGAGAAGAGGCGGCCAGCACACTTGACACACACAGGTGGCGGAACTCAGGGGCTTCCCTCATGGATTGGGTGGCCACAGTCACACAGTATCCGCCATACAGCGGGAAGACATATGCCCAAAATGCAAGCACCAAAAGCACCTCATAGGTAGAGAGGTGTATAGCTTCACGTCACATCTGAAGCACATAACCTTGACCTTCTCTGTGAGGGCATCCCCCTCGAAAGCTGGAATGAAGGCGGCAGTATCAGTGCAGTTGTTTTTGCGACCATTCTGCTCAAGTCAAACAAAATGAACGCCACTCCGCCCGAGGTTAGCACGCAGGATGAGGTCCTGATGAAAAATCACTCCCTGGATCGCATTCAGAGATTGATGAGGCGTAACAGACATTGTGACATTGCCAAGACGATCGCAGGCATGGAGAGCTGTGGCTTGGGTCGCAGAAGAAGCTTTGATCAGCAGGGAGCCCGACTGCACCTTACCGAGAGACTCCACTTCATCAAACTTGTTCTCGATATTCTCCATGAAAAACAATGGCTTTGTGGAGGTGAATGCGTCCGCATCCGTCCTACTACAGACGAGGTAGTGCTGAGATTCCAAGATGGCGAACTTGCCCTTCCTCCCACGGTGTAGCTAGGGAAGGGAATGTTGCCAGGTTATACCAAGCAGCATTCCATGATCCCTCACCATTCAAAAAGACAGTCATTTGAGAACGGACAGATTTTTGCAGCTTGATACGCTTCATGCATCAAGCATCCGCCCTGATATCACCCACTCTGACCAGTGGCTTTCCCCATGAGCACCACCTAGCCACAGCAAGGGCTGTCTGTGTTGTGGCGTAACAAGCTTGCTACGCCACACTGGGAAGGGAGCCGAAAGAAAGGCACGCGTACACACACGCCGACTGGCGTCAATTCTGGAACAGGATACGTTATGACTGCTATAAAGAAAATACGTAGCTTTGGAATATACTTAACTTTTAATCACTCCTTGTGATACATCTCTCTTGACTATACAAATGAGACTCGTAAGATACATGCACTGTTACAATTGGCGCCTTGCTAGGTCGTAGCCATGGACTTAGCAGAAGGCTATTCTAACTGTCTCTCGGCAAATGAGAGGAAGGTTTCGTCCGTATTGTCGCTAGCAATGTCGTCCGTACAACTGGGCGAGTGCTCGTCCGTATCTCGCGACCTGCCTTGTGGTGGCGCTCGGTCTGCGATCACACAGTGGCGACACGCGGGTCCGACATGTACTAAATGGACCGCGGCCGATTTAAGCTACCACCTAGCAAGTGTGGTGTCTGGCGGTGACACCACAGTCTGGCACAGTACCTGTCGTCAGGAGTTATGATGCTCCAATAAGATAAGTAACTACTCCTCTTCATACATGGGGAGGGAACAGCTCAGGTATCAGTAGTGTGATCCCTGAGTTGTCAGGGGGCTCATCCATATGGGTACATAACAACCCCACCCCACGGACTGTCTACGAGTGCTGGTGACCTAGCAGGGTGGAAGGGTGCTACAGTGCGGAAGGGAGAGGAAAAGGAAGGGGGGAGAGGGAGGGAGCTCTGTCCCAAATGGCTCACACTAAAATCAGTAAATTTTGAAATGGAGGTCAGACCTCAAGGAGGGAACCAAACGCCAAAAAAGGATGAAAGAACAGGCAAAAGGAGCAAAATTGCAACCAATAGAGGAAATGAGGTGGATAGCTAGGTCGACATAAATCAGAACGCCGAGAGAGGAAAAGCAGGGACCAACGGGGAAGGAGCGAGGAGAGCGAGGAGAGGAAGAGAGGGAGGGAGGGAGGGAGGGAGAAAGGGAGGGAGGGGATCATTGGCTGCAGTAGCTCGGGGCCCCGTGTGCGCCATCCACGAACTAACGAAAGAACCGTGAGCCCTCTGGGGGTGTTATATTCTTGAATACTGACCATTCCTCCTCGGACATACTGTACAACATGTAATAAAATGTTTAAAATACAGGTATCGCCTATAACTTGAAAAAGACTAAAAAGAGTAAGTAAAATTCCAACAAAGTGCTGTTTAATGACTCCACAGACGCCCACAGTCCAAATGGTCGTCAAAGAGGGAAAAAATCTATTTATGCATTAAGCACTTTTTTCATTTACAAGGAAATTTGATTACTTTTTGTGGTGTGAAAAGAGTTTTATTCGAAGACATCGTGTGTGGTGCCGGTCGATGCAGAATGTAAAATTTTCATTGATTTCAGCAACACACTGCAAAACTTGGTTATTGTCTCTAAGATGGCATCGTAAGGTCTTTGAATTACTAACATTAGTTTTCCCCCTGAAACACGTGATGAAATCACGATCTGTCTGACAAATGTAGTGGTCTTGGCAAGATTCACATTACAAGTCGTGAACGGCAGCCCTATTGCACTGAGCAGTCAGAACATTATGACCACTCACGTAATAGTCTGTATTCAGGGATGACAGCGGGGACGCGTCGCGGCATGGAAGCAATGAGGCCTTGGTAGGTCGCTGGGGGGATTTGGCACCACATCTACACACACAAGTCACCTAATTCCCGTAAATTCCGGGGAGGCGGGCCATGAGCTCCGACGCCACGCTCAATCACATCCCAGATGTGTTCGATCGGGTTCAGATCTGGCGAGTATGGGGGCATGGGGGTCAGCATATCAATTGGAACTCGTCACTGTGTTCCTCGAACCACACCACCACACTCCTGGCTTTGTGGCATGGTGCATTATATTATCGGAAATTTTCACTGCCGTCGGGAAACATGATCGTCATGAAGGGGGTTGGGTTCTTTGGGAGAAGAGACCTAACAGCTAGGTCATCGGTCTCATTGGATTAGGGAAGGACGGGGAAGGAAGTCGGCCGTGCCCTTTCAAAGGAACCATCCTGGCATTTGCCTGGAGCGATTTAGGGAAATCACGGAAAACCTAAATCAGGATGGCCGGACGCGGCCTTGAACCGTCGTCCTCCCGAATGCGAGTCCAGTGTGCGAAACACTGCGCCACCTCGCTCGGTCGTCATGAAAGGGTGTACGTTATCTACAAACAATGTATGATTCTCCTTCGTAGTCATAGTACCTTGCACGAGCTCCACTGGACCCTTGGATGCCCACGTGAATGTTCCCTAGAGCGCAATGGAGCGGCGGCAAGCTTGTCTCCGTTACACCGTACCAGCATCAAAGAGCTGTTCCTCTGGAAGGCGACGGACTCCTTCCCTCCCATCGGCTTGATGAAGAAGGTATCGCGATTCATCAGATTATGCAACGCTCTGTCACTGCGCCAAATTCCAGCGCCATGATTACGTGCACATTTCAGTCGTAGTTGCCGGGGTGGTGTTAACATTGGCACCTGTATAGGTCGTCAGCTGCAGTGGCCCATCGTTAGGAGTGTTCAGTGCACTTTGTGTTCAAATACACTTGTACTCTGCCCAGCATTAAAGTCTGTTAGCGCCGCTACAGTTCGCCAACTGTCCTGTTTTACCAGTCTGCCCAGCCTACGACGTCTGACATGTGTAACGAGAGACGGCCGCCCAATCCCACGACGTGGTGTCACCTTGGCTTTACGAGGTGCTGGAGAGAGTCATCAAAGCACTTTTCAAACGCCCGACATGTGCAGTTTCCGAAGTACTCCTGCCGAGCCCCCGGGCCATCAGAGTCTGCCCTCGATCGAACTCAGGTAGATCGCTCGCCTTCCCCATTGTACACGTGTTATGATATGTACCGTGCGTTTCTCTGACTAGCAGCCATCCTTGCCAGGTGCCGCTACTATCACAATCTGTCAACAGACTGAATAGGCAAAGGGTAAACGTGCCTCTGTGTTCTCTTGCTTTCAGACTGTCTCACAAACTATACTTTCACAACTCCTGCCTCGTCTTAGTTCACAGATTGCAGGAATTTTTCGTCGTATAAGCGTTGTCATTTGGGGACAAAATCTGCAATGCTACCCAAAGACTGATCACCGTTTCGTGACTACGCCTCCCAGTGCAAGGTGGAAATTTCCAGTATTACATGGGCTGGTAGGTGATTCGACAGTTTAAATTTTCTCACCTATTCTCTGTTGTGGCCATTCCCAGGCCCGGTCACAATCAATGCAACACATTGTTCTGACGTTTCGCTACAATCTTGAGTTGTCGTGAAACCAGTCCCATAACAGACTCACTTTTTGGTAACAGCCGTCTCTGCATGAGACCCAGACATGCTCATGTCTGATTTATCCAAGAACCTTCTGGTCCGTGGTTTACAAGGATCTTTCTTAATGTCCGGAACACTTTTTCTACGCCAGCCAATTTTTCGTCAGACAGACAGATGTGTCACACGCCGTCCCTGCGTGCATTCTTGGCACTTTTGAGACTGCTTCTCGTCCCAACGCCTGCAGGAGTCAATGGCTTATTCTATGTTTCTTAACCTCCGCCAAACGTTTAGTGCAACTCGTCTCTAGCAAGTCAGACATTTCATACGCCATCGCTGCATGCGTTCTGGATGCTCTTGTCTATAAACCCCATCGTATTGCCTGAAGGAGTCCATGACAGCAGCATTGTTATCATTGCACACCACTAGGCATATACCCAGACTATTTTTTTTTTTTTTTTTTAAAAAAAAGACATGTTCAGTTTCCTTACCTGCCCAAGCAACATTCCAAGCTTGTGCTCAATCTCTAATGACCTTGATTTCAGACGTATGTTAAACCATATTCTTCCTTCCTTCCATTGCCTTCCAGGCTCTGTGCAAGGTGGCTATTCTTTAACTAGCCAAGTGCATTCGCAAGATGACCTCCTCCCAACGTCGGGCGCAGAATGGCCTCATATGCCTCCGGCGATCACTGTCGCTGGTCCAGGACCCTCCCCCACACGCCTCAACTTTAGTCACTGGCACTGGCCGGCAACGGTGGAAGCATTTTATGGAATCGGGTGTAATATGTGAAGGATAAATATTTATTTATCACGTTGGACTGGTGACAGACGCGTTTCATTCTGATTATTAATTATTCATAGCTTTGACAGTCTGGTTTCATTCTGATTATTAATTATTCATAGATCTGTGATGGTTAGAGCTTCCTTTCTTCTGGATTAATTAAAACACTGAATTAAAAATGGTGATACAGATGATTGCTTGGATTAAACCAAAGTAAAGCCATAAAGTAAATATAACTCTGAGTAATTAATTTACATGTAGTACTAGGCTGGAAAATTGACCGAATCTTGAGAACATCCAAATAGGGATAATTTTCTAGCATCAGGCTGGGGAAGTGCCCCTAGGCGACAACTTAACCTGAGATCTGAAGACCCTTGCTGTGTGGTGGAGGGTGATTTCCTGGTCATGTAGGCCACCAGGTGACTGCTATTGTATGATAATGCAGTACCTGTTCCTTCGGACATGTCTGAAAGAAGAATCACCATTTTTCGTCATGCAGCCATATATGAACGTGATACAGGGAAAAGGAAGACATTAGCTATCATTGGGCATTGAAATACATCAGTGGGGAAAGCTGAAAATTCGTGCTGGTCCGGGACTCGAACCCAGAGTTTTCCATTTCTCATGAACGGTCGCCTTGTCCTCCCCAGCCATCTGGACATGGTCTCTGCCTGACTCAAATTTTCGACATATACACACACAAATGACTTAGTGCCCTTGACCTTTTTCCTCACTACTTGCAGTGGCTTGCTCATTCCTTTGAGAGTTTGAATGTGTTGTGCACTTGCACAGGAAGAATCAGTGGACCACTACAACCCATTAGTACATATTCAGTGCTTGTTCTTTTGGACATATCTGAAGGAACAGATGGCAATTGTCTTTGATCCCACAAGCAGTTGGACAAAGATAATTCTGCGACTTTTTTATATCAAGCTGATACGCTAATTAATTAAACAACCAAAACCTCTCCTCCTTAACCTGTTGTTATGCTGATTGATTTATGATCCCATGGGAGCTGATTTATGACCTCCTGAGGATAATCCATTATTCTGAGAACATCACATCCACACCCTCCCTTCCTCCTCTCCATCCCCTCTGTCTGGGTACAGTGATACATTTTTTTGTCACTCCTCCCCTGTTCAGTTCTGAGCCACTTTATCCCTCCTGGGAAATCTCCCAGCCCTTACCGCCCCCACTTTACCCTCCTCTCCCCTCCTCTCCCCATCTGGACACTGGTGGGAAAAAGACAGTGTGTGTTGAGGTCCTGGAGGGAAAGTATCTCATTTCGCGAAATTCAAATCAATGTTTTATTTATTATTATTAGGTTTTTTAGCATTTTTATGTTTTTATGTGAGTGAGGAGCTAGCCCACCGCACAACCCCCAACCCGAAGCACCAGGTAACTTTTACTCAAGGTTTTCTCCCTTTAGCCTTTGATAAGCCAATATCATACTACAAGGCAGCAGTTGCTAGTTTTGGTCCACTCCGGGTATTTTATTTCCCCGGCACTCACCATATCTGGTGAGCATTCCCCTATCCGCCACCTGGGGAGGCGCCCGATGGGAGACCAGCAAACTCCACACGGGTCAAATCATCATCAAATCAATTTCAATCGACATAATAATATACTGTTCAGTTAAAATTGCATATACTTTATTTAATTAGTTTGCGAGAGATGGGGCTCCTTCCTGGTGGGAAATAGCTGAATAGTGCTACCTCCACTCTTATAATGTCACATCACATCCTGCTGATGGATAATGATGCAGTTAGGTCAAAGTCCTTATTGCATCGACCCCACAACCCATCAGTCTCCCAGAAATATTGAGGCACATTTGATTGATCACTACTGCTCGTGGAAATTTGGTGGAAATATCTCATCAAATTGACCAACTGTACAAAACATTGCAATTTGTGGAAAAAGGTCCCTTAAAACACTCACCGCAACCCCTGGCAAAAAGAAAGACCTTGTGATCACGCCATCCGCCAACTACAGTCATGCCAGGAATCATGCCAGCCAGGACTTTACAGCTTCACGTGTGCGCCGGTCAGGAAGAGACCACACATGCGAATACAATGCCAGATGTTGTGCATCCATCTCCCGAAAGCGCAGTGCACCACAGTCGTCTGGCGGGATAGGTTCGAACGCAGCATTCCTTCTGTACTGGTCTGTGAGCATTATCCTACAGCGTCTGACATACTCCCTGAAAGTTTCTCTCTGACACACTATGGCGACAAAGCTTAAGGTGATAAAACAAACACCTTGTATACCAAAGAAAACATCAATTCTCTGTAACGAGACCTTGCTAAGTGCCTCTAGTCCTAAATAACACTCGAAACCGTTCTACAAGTACTGCTGGAAGAATGTTCTGTGAAATCGAACTGACAATTAGCCTACAGCGCTGGACCTTCAAATACACACAGATCATGGCTCAGTACACGCTACTACAACCGATAGAAAATGACTCACGGCTCTAATGGCACATCGCACTTATAGTTAAAAAAAACCATCATTTCTAGCCGGCCAGTGTGGCCGAGCGGTTCTAGGCGCTTCAGTCTCGAGCCGTGCGAACGCTACGGTCGCAGATTCGAATCCTGCCTCGGGCATGGATGTGTATGATGTCCTTAGGTTAGTTAGGCTTAAGTAGTTCTAAGTTCTAGGGGACTGATGACCTCAGACGTTGAGTCGCATAGTGCTCAGAGCCATATGAACCATCATTCCTAAACAAAAGATCATAACGCAGCACACACATATGAGAATCGCATATACATTTTGCAAACCAAGTAATTAAATTTCCGCCACAAGTAGACCGTAGCGCTAAACTTATCAAAAGTCTTGTACGCACACATTGTCCGTAACCCACGCACCTCTGAGCATAAGCCCTGGATGTCCTGTTCTGTCGCTGCTAGCACCCAGGGGCTGCTGCTAGCACTGCCGTTGCAATATTTCACTAAGATGGCCGATAACATAATACAATCACTTATCGATTCTTATTCAGGCCCTGTTTTATTACTAACAAATAATATATATTAAATCTTTTTGTACCTTCACTAAATGCATTAACGTTTAAAAATATTTCTTAATGTTAATTGCTATATTATTCAGCATTTACCAATAAACCGCGCTGTAGATCAATAGCGCTAGGGGCTGCGCTCCTTTGTAGCTGATCAGAAAAGTTAACATTTATATAGGACGAGAATTACAATAAAATAAAAGTTTAAACGAAGAAAATTCATTTAAATCACATGGAAACTCTATTTTTCAAATATTATTTAACAACATAATACAATTTTTTGCAGACATGTGTTACGAGACATCAATCACGTCCGACCATTACAACAGTTTGAACAAGAAGGATTATTCTAGAAGTATCATAGATAACAAACGATTTTCATTATCTTTTTCCATGAGTATTGTCCGAGAGATTATTTTCGCAGAAAATTAAATTATGTCATTGACAATAATTATTTATTATTGTTTTAGTATCGATGAAGTCCTTTTTTATTAATAGCACGTTAATGTTCGCTCAAATTCCACACACAATGCTGTCGTGAATATTGTTCTGAATAAAATATAGTAGTGGATATTACAATTAAAACAAAATTAGAGCTCACTACTTTGTTTATAGTTGTTTTAGTAATATTATCTTCAAGTATTAAATCTTTTCGTGCAGTGTTTCATAATTTTGGCAGGAAAGGGAGGCACGGGTTCAGCATCAGCACAAAGATGGCGCCAAAGTCATCATTAAACTGAGAAACTTTTGAGAATGAAAATGCAGCGTTTCGGGAACAAATCGTTTGACTATTACGAGTTACTCGAGGCGGCATCCCCAGAAAGTGTGTCCAGAAAGCTTTCTATCTGCCTGGGTCTGCCTCTTTTTTATTTTATTTTATTTTTTCCTTATTTACCGGCTATGGGAGCGTTGGACAAATGGGAAAATTGCTAAAATAGCTGGAGAGTGCTTGGGCAACCGAAAAGCGCTAAAAAGATGGGATGATTGTTGCTGTACACTATGCCAGGTTACAGGACTTGTTTGAACAAGACTCAGTGGGGATATTCCACGAATTTATACAGAAACGATGGCAAATTCATGCACGTATTACAGAGTCTGATGTGGAAAGAGGTTGCTGACGTGAGACAAACAAAACAAATTGGTCTCTACAATTCTTTCTGCTAGCACAGGATAGAAGTATGTTAAAAGATAGCACAAAACTAAGTTGCTACACTGATTTTAAAACAAAGTATAATAAATGATATTTACATGAAAGGGCTGTGATATGGCCCACTCAAGGTATGTACTTCCTCTCTGATGTAACAGACACTGCGGAATTTATTGAATTTGCAAAATTTCTAGAGAAGCAAAACAACCTGTAGGAACACAAGTTAAATTAGAAATGTCGTATGGCATTGCTGGCTGCGATCTCCCACGGGGTTATTCCAGAAATCAGTCGGCAAGGGCGTTTCACCTCCGCGCACTTTGGCCCACTTTCTTCCGGCTAAGTGAGACTTACGAGATATGTATTCGCAGTTGGGAATATGGACAACCATCTGCTGCATAATGATATGACGACAATGAAAATTTGTGCTGAATCGGGGCTCGAACCCGGATTTCCCGCTTATCGCAAGCGATCGTCTTACCATTTTTTAAAAATATGTTTGTGAACATGTGACTCAACTCATTGCGCTAGAGTACTGTTCAGTACCATTTGGCTGTCCGAGCGCGACTCACTGCCATACCTAAACTTTCAAATGTCGTCAACCTTGTGTCTACATCTGGTTCTCGTACATTCATTATGTATATTCCCATACAGGTAAGACGTTGTACTTCAAAGTCGCTTGCCCGCTGTCAGCAGATAAATACAGTATCGCAGTGCCTGTGTTATTCCGAATTACGATGCAAAGTTCCTTCGGTCAGCCTTGCACGTCCAAATGAACATTGCATTGTAATTCGGAATAACACAGGCATTGAAATATGATAAGTGAGAGTTGTGTCGCGTGTGTAGCTCAACGTTCCGGTCCGACGGGCGGATCACCATCAGCAGTGTCACGTGCCCCCATTTCGCGAGACACTGAGGAAAGTTTACAATTTAATCGATCATATTGAGGCAAAGGCTGGTCATTAGTAACTTTACATCACCACTTATTCCCGCCCCCCCCCCCCCCCATTGCCAACCAAATGCCGCAAGTGAAAATATCGGGATTCGAACCAGCTTATCTCCTAGTCGAAAGTCACCATACAGTCATGCGTCAGTGACCTCGCCTACAGCGGCATGTGGAATACCAGTTGAATGAGAACATCAAATACAAGAAAAACAGTCGGCACGAACAGCTTTCGATTAGATAGAGAAATACGATACTGGGAAACACGCATAAATAAATGGCTGGGAAATTTTTGAAATAAAAGCAGGACATGTCTCTGCGGAAAGTAACAGTATAGACAGGTACGTAAATAACACATCGACAAATAAAAAGGACCGGAATGACTGGTGGCGAGTGTACAGAGTAAGAACTGTCACGAGGTTTCGTCCTAGCTGGTTGCGCGACGAGACTGTTAGCGATGGGACTGGGCCCACATTTTCACCCATCTGTTATGATGTCTTGCTGTCGTTGACGGGAACTTTGGTGCTCAGCGCCCCCAGCAAACAGTGCCTGGCGTTCCACAAAGGGTATCAGCATAAGATATTTAATAACTTCACCAACAGTGATGACAAATAATATCTACATCCATATGCTACAAACCACTGTGAAGTGCATGGCGATTCCAGTTAGCAAATACACTGGCGGAAAGTTTGTCTACGTAGCGTGTTTAAGTGATCAGAGGTTAAGGAAAGGTCGAGATAAGCCATTGCAAATGTGAAATGTTGGCATACTATTAATCAGTGTCACCGCCACAGTGTTGAATGCAGGTATGCAGACCTGCATGCATTGCGTTGTACAGATGTCGGATACAGTTTGTGGAATGGAGTTCCATGCTTGTTAGTACGATCGGTCAATACAGGGACGGCTAACGGTTGATGTGGATGACATTGGAGTTGTCATCCGACGATGTCTCATATGTGCTGGATTGCAGACAGATCTTGTGATCGAACAGGCCAAGACAACATGTCGATACTCTGTAGAGCATGTTGGGCTACAATAGTGGTATCTCAGTGAGCGTTATCCTGTTGGAAAACTTCCCCTTGAATTCTGTTCTTGAACGGAAGCTCAACAGGTCGAATCACCAATGTACAAGTTTAAGTCAAGGTGTGTGCGACAACTACGAGATCGCTCGTGCTGTCATACGAAGTCGCACCACAGACCAAAACTCCAGGTGTAGGTCCTGGCTGGTTGCAGGCCCTCAGCTGGCCTCCTTTTAACCGACACAAGGATATCAGGGGGCTAGGAAGAACAAGCTCCTTTCGTCAGAAAATGCAACGTACCTCCACCCTGCCCTCCGTATACTTTCTTTACACTCGCCAATATGTACTGTGACGTCATCTTCGAACTCGCCTTCTCCGTGTGCTCGTAGGCTCGGCCCGTGGGTCTCCCGCCGCTAACGGCTTGTCACTTCTGTTGGTTTTCAGGTACACGTGGGCACAACTCTCTCATAAAGGAGAACGAATACACGCACGAGTTCGCAAGTACAGCCGCGGACTCGCGGCATTTCCGCTAATAGACAACCTTTACAAAATAGTCTCCGCCATTAGACTGTAAATTACTATTCTTGTTTCGGCTCTACAGCCAATCGCAAAGTCACGTTGAAATATCGCAATAAGTCCGGCCTGCCTAAATAACATGAAAAACCATTGGCCATGACAATTTTTATACGGTCGCCAGTATAGTTACTGATCGATCAGAGTGATAATTATTCTATTTATACATTTATATAGACGTATATGTACAAGGAGTGACCAAAAAGTTTCCGTCTGATGGAGTTTCTGCAGCGACTCCGATGCGAGCGTGTCGACAGTGGATTAATGTGGCATTAATGACTTTCCGAGGCAACGGCCTTGCCGTAGTTAAGCGTTGTCGGACGTGGTCCGCACTTGGATGGGTGACCATCCAGGCCGCCATGCGCTGTTGCCATTTTTCGGGCTGCACTCACAAGGGAACATCCCCATCGCACCCCCCTCAGATTTAGTTATCAGTTGGCACAGTGGATAGGCCTTGAAAAACTGAACACAGATCAATAGAGAAAACAGGAAGAAGTTGTGTGGAACTATGAAAAAATAAGCAAAATATACAAAATCGGTCGTCCATG
The DNA here is from genome assembly GCF_023864345.2 of Schistocerca serialis cubense. Lineage (NCBI taxonomy): Eukaryota > Metazoa > Arthropoda > Insecta > Orthoptera > Acrididae > Schistocerca > Schistocerca serialis. The sequence continues at coordinate 205,137,600 of NC_064638.1, forward strand.
CGTAAGATAGGCAATATTAAGGGCAATGTGAGGCGAGGAGCGCCGGATTACCATGGTTAGCGTGAACAGCTGCGGAACGAGAGGTCCTTGGTTCAAATCTGCCCTCGACTGAAAATTTTGCTTTCTTTATTTTCGCAAAGTTATGATCTGTCCGTTCGTTCATTGACGTCTCTGTTCACTGTAATAAGTTTAGTGTCTGTGTTTTGCGACCGCACCGCAAAACCGTGTGATTAGTTACGAAAGGACGTGCCTCTCCAATGGGAACCGAAAACATTTGATCGCAAGGTCATAGGTCAACCGATTCCTCCACAGGAAAACACGTCTGATATTTTGTATACGACACTGGTGACAGCATGTGCGTCACATGACAGGAATATGTTGTCGACCCACCTAACTAGTACACTTGGCGAATGGGTGAAAAGATTCTTCTACCTTGCCCGATTTAGGTTTTCTTGTGGATGTAATAATCACTCCAAAAAAAGTGATGAAAACATAAGAGTTTTTCACATAAACTGAAAATAAAAAGTTAAAATTTTCGGTCGAGGGAAGATTTGAACTGAAGACCTCTCGTTCTGCAGCTGTTCCCACTAACCACGAGACCACGGCGCTCCTCGTCTCATACTGTCCTTAATATTGCCTATATTACACATGGACGACCCAGTTTGTATATTTTGCTTATTTTTTCATAGTTCCACACAACTTCTTCCTGTTTTCTCGATCGATCTGTGTTCAGTTTTTCAAGGCCTATCCACTGTGATAACTTATAACTAAATCTGAGGGGGGTGCGATGGGGATGTTCCCTTGTCAGCCTCGTGATGCCAATTGAGGAGCTACTCGACCGAATAGTAGCGGCTCCGGTCAAAAACACCATCATAACGACTGGGAGAGCGGTGTGCTGACCACACGTCCCTCCTATCCGCATCCTCAACTGAGAATGACACGGCGGTCGGATGGTTCCGATGGGCCACTTGTAGCCTGAAGACGGAGTGCATTGTCTTTCCAATGTGCGTGCAGTAACTGCAGAAACGCGAACTACGGCGACGTTATTATCAAATGATGTCTCTTTTTTTCTCTGCTGACGAAGGACAAACAATGGTAAAGCCTCTCGAAGAATGTGTATGGGGCAATAAGTCGAAAACCACCGTTACGGAATGGTGTTACAAGTTCGTTGCTAGTCACGATTCGACACAAGACGCCGGTCGATCAGGGAGGCCTGCCTCAACTGGGACACTCACCCACCCTAAAGGGATAAATTCTAGTGTCCGATTCCACTCGTCAGCTTTGAGAAATGACGTTGTACCCAAGGCAAAGACGCTACGTATAGGCAAGCTATGAAAGCAACGGATCATACTCGCAAACAAACGAATGTAGCATACGATAAAATTACAATCACATTCACGCAATTATTTACTTAGTCATGAATTATGTGGAAACGAACTGAAGATAACGAAAATAATTAAGAACAAGAAATAAAAACAAATTTTCATGTCTGGTAAGAAGTATTCTCGTAATTTATTTAGTCATAAATTATGTACAAACGAACTGAAGATAACGAAGATAATTAAGAACAAGAAATAAAAACAAATTTTCATGTCTTGCAAGAAGTATTCTCGTAATTTATGCGACTTGAAAAGCACAGAGAACCCTTACATTGCATTACAGTAAAGTGCACGATGAAGTCATACTGTTATATAAATATCGTTAATTTTATATTAATTATTGAATCTAAGGGGAGAAGCACAGGAAAGTGGGAGTTTTGGGAGGAGAGAAATGTATCAGAAAATTAAATGAATGACAACAAGTACAAAAGAGCAGCGTAAAATGTGGAGAAACCGACACATTAAATTCTAAAAGAAAATCCACTAAATTACAAACTTATATCTACGAAAAATAAAGAATATTGGTATCGATAACTAGAATTAACCTACGTAGGAAAATCCCAGTTACACATTCCAAACGCTCCATAATACATACGTAAATTATTTTTGCAGTTGTAAGCACTGAAACGTAATACAATTTCTGCATTTGTAATTGCTCTCTAAAACTACTGCAGTGTGTAACAAAAACTGGAACTGGTAACTAGAACTGACCTTCTATATAGGTCAATTCTAGCTACCGCTTCCAATATTAGTAACTTTTTTGTAGTAGTTCACAGAGCAATTACAAATGCAGGAATCATATTAGCCTACATTTTAGTGCACACACGTGCTGAAAAAACGATGTAATTAATGAATCAGCGAGTGGCTGGAATCAGTAACTAAAATTGACCTATATAGAAGGTCAGTTCTAGTTACCGATACCAACTTTTCGATGGTTCATAATTTTGGACGTTTTGGTAGTAAATCTGTGAACTACGTTTTTGTAGGATTTCTATATTTCTAACTGATCTGAGACCTACTATGAATGAAGATAGTAATATCATAAGTAGAAATCCTGTAACACTTCAGTGCACGCACTTGTTGTTAGAACGATCTAAATAACGAACGGTGGAATGATTAGAATCGGTAACTAGAATTAATGTAGGTTAGTTCCAGTTTCCGATTCCAGTATTTGTTAGAACCTATTTTTTCTCAATTTTCGTTACTTGTGTACTCGTTCCGATGGATTCCACAATTAGTATAAAAATTAACTCTGATTCATAATATTATGACTTCACCACGCGGCATAATGTACTCGATTTAAAGGTCTCTGTGCTTTTCTTACTCGTATAAATTACAATAATAATCTATTTTGGACATGTATACTTGTCTTTTTCTATCGTTATTTATTTTCGTTAGCTTTAATTCTCGTTGGTCTAATTTGTGGCTAAGTAATTAATCACGTGAACTGTGTTTGTGATTTTAGTGTATGCTACAATCGTTTGTTTACGAATATGATAAGTTCAAAGATTGACTCTATGTAGCGTCTCTGCCTTAAGTATGTCATCATTGCTCAAAGCCGGCAAGTGGAATCTGACACTAGAGTTGACCCCCCTATAGTCCTGATCTCTCCCCATGCGAATATCACACCTTGGGTAACTTAAAGAGGCCCTGAAGGATCGATGATTCCTTTTGGAGGAGGATATACAACAAGCAGCTACGATTTAGGACTAGACTTGTAAAAAAACTTTTTGATCGCGTATTATATACATTAAAACATTTTAGATGCCTGCTGTAAATTGATTTTAATATTTAATACCTATTCAGAGAATCTCTAACAATTACTCTGACATATACATACTTTCGACTTGTTACCGAGTCTATAACGACAGTAGCAGCAAACGTGAAATGAAGATGAAGTACAATCTCTGAGTAGAGATTGATTATGGGATTAATTTATAACAATTTTCGAAACAGATATATAAATAAATGATAAGCAAGTCATCCCGCTGTTTGCCAATAAACGGAAGTTGATGACACTGGCCCCTTACCTAGCTTGCATTTATTGCGAACCTCTCGCCCAGCACGAAGTCCTAAGAGACTGGAAAAAAGCAGAGGCGTCTCCTAAATATACTTACAAAAAGGGTAAAAGAAAGGATCCGCAAACTTACAGACCACTATCCTTAACACAGATTTGCCGCAGAATTCTTGAACATATACTAAGTTCGAATATAATAATTTCCTGCAGACCGAAAAGCTTATGCCAAATGAATAAGCATGGTTTTAGAAAGTATCGCTCGTGTGAAATTCAGCGTGCCGTTTACTCACATGCTATACCGCGAACTATGTATGAAGGGCAACAGGCAGATTCCATATTTCTACATTTCCGAAAAGTCTTTGACGGTGAGTGTTCATCAGAGATAAGGGTTTCAACAGGATTGCCCTAGGGAAGTGTGATAGGACAGCTGTTATACTCTATATACATAAATGATTTGGCGGACGTTGTGCCCAGCTTTCTGCTGTTGTTTTCTGATGACACTCTGCTGTATGGTGAGGTGTCGAAGTTGAGTGACTGCAGGAGGATACAAGATGACATAGACAAAATTTCCTGCCGCGCGGGATTAGCCGAGCGGTCTCAGGTGCTGCAGTCATGGACTGTGCGGCTGGTCCTGGCGGAGGTTCGAGTCCTCCCTCGGGCATGGGTGTGTGTGTGTTTGTCCTTAGGATAATTTAAGTTAAGTAGTGTGTAAGCTTAGGGACTGATGACCTTAGCAGTTAAGTCCGATAAGATTTCACACACATTTGAACATTTCAACAAAATTTCCGCTTGCTGTTCTGAATGGCAGGTAGCTCTAAGTGTAGGAAAATGTAAGTTTATGCGGTTGAGTAGGAAAAACAGCAGCGAGATGGTATACTTATCCTCCCCAACGATGAGATACTCTGCATGCCTCAGTGAGCGAACGAGTAGACGAGTACGAGGCGACCGCAACGCCACAGGAAAATAATCCTTCCTTCCCTTCCTAACATTCATATTAATGTCTTAGATAACATAGACCACACACGGAGCGTATAAGTCCATTCGCTTTTACCTCTGACTTGTTTGTCCCAGGTTTCGCTGGCACAGTTCAATGCTGTCTCACAATAGTAAATGGTTTAGCAGTGTGATAGTATTTCTGCAGAACTGGTTATCACAGCTACTGCTCTCAAGTCCAGTCATATGGTGAACCATTTTATTACATGAAGTTTTCAACTGTTGACTACCTACTAGTTTACCTGTACTTAAATAATGTTTAATTTTTATTTTGCATTCTTGTATATCAGGTCAACCACGCACTACCCATCAAATTATTTTGTGGTACAACTGAGCATAAGGAAAGAAGGCTAGGGTCGATATTGACAGAGCACCAAATACAAATCTTGGACATTTATTCAAATAATAAGACAACTTGAGAATCATAATTTCAACGCCAGTAACAACACCTTGAAACACTACGAAAAAACATGGCTAATAAACAATTCACTCAAACCTATCGACAGTACATAATGAGCTTAACTTGAAAAAAAAACCTGTGCAAAAACAGCTTTTTAAAACAAAGCTTAATGGTTATGAAAGAAACATATAGACAGAACATGAAAATAATTACAGAAACTGACAAAAGAGAAAACTTTGCTTAATGGAGTTGAGTAATTCCGGGTTTAGATTTCAATTTATCTTGCTCAAGGTGGGTGCTTGTAAACGTTCGCCTGTTTTCAGTATTCACGATTTTGGCTCAACAATCACTCATCTATTTCACATACCAAATTAGACATCACTGAAAGGTTTTTCTGAAATAGTATAGAGTTAGACGCAGGACCCAACAACATGTTAACAACATCAATTTAAGGTTCCACTCTCTGGCAGTGCCAAAAAGCTTAAATAGAACAGAAACCTCACACAAAGACGTGCGTTTAACAATAACATGTAATAAGTCAAATCAGCCCCCACTGGCCACTCGGGACTGATTTAAAATACACTCATGCTCGTAAATTAAGGATAATGCTGATACATGGTGAAACAACGATCTTGTGGGCGGTTTGCGGGTTTAAATTACCTCGGGGTATGACCATGCGGTACGTCTGACCTGCGGACGTCGCACGATGGCGCTGGCAGCAGTCCACATACGCAGAGGTGTGTTGGCGCATGTCAAGATTATGGCAACGACTCCAGCAGACAGGAAGCGTGTCCAGACGCTACAGTACGGGACGTCCATAGCGTAAAACACCACAAGAAGACCGATATCTCACCATCAGTGCCTGCAGACGGCCACGGAGTACTGCAGGTAGCCTTGCTCGGGACCTTACCGCAGCCACAGGAATTGTCTCCGGACACACAGTCTACAGACGACTGAGCAGACATGTTTTATTCGCCCGGAGACCTGCAAGGTGCATTCCACTTACCCCTGGTCACAGGAGAGCCCGTAAAGCCTGGTGTCAAGAACACAGTACATGTTCACTGGAACAGTGGTTCCAGGTTATGTTCACGGACAAGTCTAGGTATAGTCTCAACAGTGATTCTCGCCGGGTTTTCATCTGGCGTGAACTAGGAACCAGATACCAACCCCTTAATGTCCTTGAAACGGACCTGTATGGAGGTCGTGGTTTGATGGTGTGGGGTGGTGGGATTATGATTGGTGTACGTACACACCTACATGTCTTTGACAGAGGACCTGTAACAGGTCAAGGGTATCGGGACGCCATTTTGCATCAGTATGTCCGCCTTTTCAGGGGTGCGGTGGGTCCCACCTTCCTACTTATGGATGATAACGCACGGCCCCACCGAGCTGCCATTGTAGAGGAGTAAATTGAAACAGAAGATATCAGGCGAATGGAGTGGGCTGCCTGTTCTCCAGACCTAAACCCCATCGAGCACGTTTGGGATGCTCTCGGTCGACATATCGCTGCACGTCTTCGGTGCAAGAATGGGAGGTTGTACTCCAGCAGCTGCTCGACCACCTGATCCAGAGTATGCCAACCCGTTGTGCAGCCTGTGTACGTGGGCATGTGATCATATCGCATATTGATGTCGGGGTGCATGCTCAGGAAACAGTGGCGTTTTGTAACACATGTGTTTCGGGGCCGTTTTCTCAACTTGACGTTTATTTCGTGAGATATTTGCCCCGGTCACGATCAATGGACCACCCTGTATATACACACTTCCTTCCAGTACTAAATTGGTGATCCCTTGATGTCTCAGAATGTGTTTATCAACCGATCCCTTCTTTTGGTCAAGTTGAGCCACAAATTTTTTGTCTCCTGAGTTCTTTTCAGTATCTCCCCATTAGTTACGTAATCTGTCCATCTAATCTCTAGCATTCTTCTGTAGCACCACAGTTCAAAAGCTTCTGTCCTCTTCTTGTCTAAAGTGTTTATCGTCCATGTTTCACTTCCATAAATGGCTACACTCCAGACAAATACACTCCTGGAAATTGAAATAAGAACACCGTGAATTCATTGTCCCAGGAAGGGGAAACTTTATTGACACATTCCTGGGGTCAGATACATCACATGATCACACTGACAGAACCACAGGCACATAGACACAGGCAACAGAGCATGCACAATGTCGGCACTAGTACAGTGTATATCCACCTTTCGCAGCAATGCAGGCTGCTATTCTCCCATGGAGACGATCGTAGAGATGCTGGATGTAGTCCTGTGGAACGGCTTGCCATGCCATTTCCACCTGGCGCCTCAGTTGGACCAGCGTTCGTGCTGGACGTGCAGACCGCGTGAGACGACGCTTCATCCAGTCCCAAACATGCTCAATGGGGGACAGATCCGGAGATCTTGCTGGCCAGGGTAGTTGACGTACACCTTCTAGAGCACGTTGGGTGGCACGGGATACATGCGGACGTGCATTGTCCTGTTGGAACAGCAAGTTCCCTTGCCGGTCTAGGAATGGTAGAACGATGGGTTCGATGAGGGTTTGGATGAACCGTGCACTATTCAGTGTCCCCTCGACGATCACCAGTGGTGTACGGCCAGTGTAGGAGATCGCTCCCCACACCATGATGCCGGGTGTTGGCCCTGTGTGCCTCGGTCGTATGCAGTCCTGATTGTGGGGCTCACCTGCACGGCGCCAAACACGCATACGACCATCATTGGCACCAAGGCAGAAGCGACTCTCATCGCTGAAGACGACACGTCTCCATTCGTCCCTCCATTCACGCCTGTCGCGACACCACTGGAGGCGGGCTGCATGATGTTGGGGCGTGAGCGGAAGACGGCCTAACGGTGTGCGGGACCGTAGCCCAGCTTCATGAAGGCGGTTGCGAATGGTCCTCGCCGATACCCCAGGAGCAACAGTGTCCCTAATTTGCTGGGAAGTGGCGGTGCGGTCCCCTACGGCACTGCGTAGGATCCTACGGTCTTGGCGTGCATCCGTGCGTCGCTGCGGTCCGGTCCCAGGTCGACGGGCACGTGCACCTTCCGCCGACCACTGGCGACAACATCGATGTACTGTGGAGACCTCACGCCCCACGTGTTGAGCAATTCGGCGGTACGTCCACCCGGCCTCCCTCATACCCACTATACGCCCTCGCTCAAAGTCCGTCAACTGCACATACGGTTCACGTCCACGCTGTCGCGGCATGCTACCAGTGTTAAAGACTGCGATGGAGCTCCGTAAGCCACGGCAAACTGGCTGACACTGACGGCGGCGGAGCACAAATGCTGCGCAGCTAGCGCCATTCGACGGCCAACACCGCGGTTCCTGGTGTGTCCGCTGTGCCGTGCGTGTGATCGTTGCTTGTACAGCCCTCTCGCAGTGTCCGGAGCAAGTATGGTGGGTCTGACACACCGGTGTCAATGTGTTCTTTTTTCCATTTCCAGGAGTGTATTTTCTGAGAAGACTTCCTAATATTTAAATCTGTACCTCGACCGACAGGACACGGGGCTACCTCCACTGCTGGCGGCCGTTGCCTCTCCCACTCTGCAGCTGACAACACTCTCCTCGGCTCACAGGGAAGTCACTTTCACTGCCCTGAGCCACGCAACATCACCGATACCACCAGAGGAAGCTATCTCAATCTCTAGTCAGCGACTCAATGAACCAGAGTGGCACCGACCTTGTTATCAGAACAAAATCGTGCCACCCTTGCTGAATATACGTTTAACGGGTTATCATTTTACGTGCTCTTTTTATTCTGGTGATAACCAATGGGTACTTTGAACCTTGTGTTCTGATTACATTTTTATTACACGTATGTAGTTGTTTTAAAATGGCTACACAGCTGAAATGTCGTAGTATACAAAATAAAGATAAAATGGACGTAAAACATCCAATTCAGGAAATTAATTTCTTCCAAACAGTTATTAGTGCTGAGAGCCACATAATATTTGAAGTTACTTCCATTAATCCACAGGATGAATACAGTGAAGCGATTTAATGAATCCTGTATACATTCAAGCATTCAAGGAGTTTCGCAAACTGAAGCTGCTGCAGAAATGTTCTGTAAAACTGATGACATTTAGTGAGAGTTATACATTCGTTACCTAACAGATTAACGGCAGGAGCAACGATGTGTTATTAGTTATGAAGATAAATTTTATTTATTTGGAGAGGTCAACAGTACAACGTCCTTGTATGGTGTAAGAGAAACGTCGCTCTGACACTGAGGCAGAATTAGACCAGCTCTCAGATTGGACTTTAAATCCGACGATCCACGTTTAGCGTTTCCGTGATTCCCATAGATCACTTCAGGCAAATGTTGGAATGGTTCTTTTGGAAATACCAAGTTTGATTTTCCTCCTCACGCTTGTCAAATCAAAGTTTGTTCACCGTCTCTTAATGACTTTGAGAACATTGGGACATTACCTGCCTCCGTAGCCGAGATACACAGTCCAATCTCGATGATTCCGTGCGCACTATATGTAACTGTATGAGTAACTGACGACATCGTTAAGCGAAGTAGACACGTGAGAGTGATTCACTCTCGGAGAGCTCTTGGGAGTAATACGTGCTGTGTGAACATTACAGAGAGTCAGCTGGCCGTCAGTGTTCCAGAGTGGAGGAGGATCTCAAACAGTAGCGCGCTGCGAGTTTAGACCTCTCGAGTAGGGGGAAACATTCATCTTCCGAGTGCTGCTCGTCATAGCTCTCAGGGGAAAAAAGCTACGCCGGTGTTTTCCGAGAGCTGAGAGTATTTGGAGAGTCCAGAGCTCCCATATTGCGTCCCAGATTTGTTCCGTATTTCGCGGTTTGCACGCTACCACAACTTGCTACTATATTTTGTCGTTCTCACGCACACATTAAATAAAAGTACTCACTAAATTTCGTGTTTTGTGCCACAATTCGTGGAAGCGAAAATAAATTGTTACTGATGAGACTCGATCCAACGTTTATTTGAAAAATCTGAGTGAATAACTAGTGCGCTATCCGTTGCGTCATATTGTGACTGCAACAATCCCCTCTACATACTTGTAACAGCTTTGCTGGGACATTAGAGACTGGTGTCTCGACCGACACGCATTGTGGGTTAATGTTAACGCTGTGTCGGCAAATAAAGTAATGAAGAAAGCTTGCAGGAAGTGGAATCAGCACGTAGTTGGACATTTAATTAGTTTGTACGAGGAAAGGCCAGCGTTATGGAATACACAGTTACTGGAACACAGAAACTGAGATAAGAAGCAAAATTTGTTGGCTGAAATGGTTACAGTTTTTAACATCTCCACAGAAGAAATTTACCAGAATGTCCACAATTCAAGGAATCAGGCAAGTAGTTTTAAGATTAATTAACATAGAGGAAAAAGTAAAGCTATGTTTGAAAGACATTGTTCTGATACTCGGAAAATTGCCATTTTACTTCAGCTAATACAGATATAGTTTTACATTTCATGATATTTTATGACTGCATTATCATATTTGGTGTTGAAAATTTTACGACTGGTTCCTTAAGTCAATACGTAAAAGTCAATAGGAAAAGAAATCCACTACTACACAGCTACACTATTGGTGATAAACAGCTGGAGACAGCGTCTGCCGTAAAATATCTAGGCGCAACTATCCTGAGCGACCTTAAATGAAAAGACCACATCAAACAGATAGTGGGGAAAGCAGACACCACACTCTGATTCATCGGAAGAATCTTAAGGAAATGTAGCTCATCCACGAAAGAAGTGGCTTATAAGGCGCTTGTTCGCCCGATTCTTGAGTATTGTTCATTTATCTAGGACCCCTATCAGGTAGGGCTGATAGAGGAGATAGAGAAGATCCATCGAAGATCGGTGCGTTTCGTCACGGGATCGAATAGCTGGTGAGAGAGCGTTACGGAGATACTAAAACTCCACTGGCAGACGTTACAAGAGATGAGTTGTACATCACGGACAGATTTACTATTAAACTACAGCACTTTTCAGGAGGAGTCGGACAACATATTACTTCCCCTTCTCCCCTCCCACCTCCCCCCCCCCTCCTCCCACACACACACACACACACACACACACACACACATACATCTCGCGTACTGACCACGGGGAGAAATTTCGAGAAATTAGAGCCAATACAGAGGCTTACCGACAATAACTCTTCCCACGCACTATTCGCGAGTGGAACAGGGTTGGAGGGATCAGAGAGTGGTACCGAAAGTACCCTCCGCCACACAACATTAGGTAGCTTGCGGAGTATGATGTAGATGTCGGAAACTTTCAAAAAATGTATTTCCAGAAGATGCGGTCTAACGCACGGCTTTCCGGGCGGGAAGGAGCGCCTGGTCCCCGGCACGAATCCGCCCGGCGGATTTGTGTCAAGGTCCGGTGAACCGGCCAGTCTGTGGATGGTTTTTAGGCAGTTTTCCATCTGCCTCGGCGAATGCGTCCTGGTCCCCTTATTCCGCCTCAGCTACACTATGTCGGCGTTTGCTGCGCAAACAAGTTCTCCATGTACGAGTACGCCACCATTACTCTACCACACAAACACAGGGGTTACACTCGACTGGTGTGAGCCGTTCCCTGGGGGGTCCACCGGGGGCCGAACCGCACAATAACCCTGGGTTCGGTGTGGGGCGGGGGAGGTGTGGACTGCGGTAGTCGTCGTGGGGTTGTGGACCACTGCAGCTGCGGTGGGGACGGAGCCTCTCCGTCGATTCTAGGTCCCCGGTTAACATACAATATAATAAAATACAATTTCCAGAAGAGCTTCATTTATCACGTATCTGCCCTATTCGGCTGTTGAACGCCTGTGGGTAACAGTATGTAATTGATTTAACGTTATTTCGTGGTAATTGTTACTTTACCAAATACTAAAGAGAATATACGTAGCTGATGCTAGAAATATTAGTTTCACGCCGAGTTTTAACATTAATGGATTTGCAAATAATACATACATCAAAAATGTTTTAATCGCCTCGGTTCCGAGAGTTCCGGAACCTGCACAGAAAATTGATATAAAGATCAACATAAACATCATTTCCACCCTTTTTATTGCTCATGAAAACCACACATTGCATGTAGGACCACCATACAGAGAGACCTTCAGAGATGGTGGTCCAGATTGCTGTATACACCGGTACCTCTAATACCGAGTAGCACGTCCTCTTGCATTGATGCATGCCTGTATTCGTCGTGGCATACTATCCCCAAGTTCATCAAGGCACTGTTGGTCCAAATTGTCCCACTCCTCAACGGCGATTCGGCGTAGTTCCCTCAGTGTTGTTGGTGGATCACATCGTCTATAAACAGCCCTTTACAATTTATCACCGAGCGAGGTGGCGCAGTGGTTAGACACTGGACTCGCATTCGGAAGGACGACGGTTCAATCCCGCGTCCGGCCATCCTGATTTAGGTTTTCCGTGATTTCCCTAAATCACTCCAGGCAAATGCCGGGATGGTTTCTCTGAAAGGCCGACTTCCTTCCCCATCCTTTCCTAATCCGATGAGACCGATGACCACGCTGTCTGGTCTCCTTCCCCAAACCAACCAACCAACAATTTATCCAAGGCATGTTCGATAGGGTTCATGTCCGGAGAACATGCTGGCCACTCTAGTCGAGCGATGTCATTATCTCGAAGGAAGTCATTCACAAGATGTGCAGATCTGGGCTCGAACTGTCGTCCATGAAGACGAATGCCTCGCCAGTATGCTGTGGATATGATTGCACTATCGGTCGGAGGATGGCATTAACGTATCGTAAAGCCGTTACGGCGCCTTTCATGACCACCAGCGGCGTACGTCGGCCCCATATAATACCCCCACAAAACATCAGGGAGCCTCCACCTTGCTGTACTAGCTGGACAGTGCATCTAAGCTTTCAGCCGGACCGGGTTGCCTCCAAACACGTCTCCGACGATTGTGGTCCATCTATACCGCGCTGCATGGTGTCGTGGTTTCAAAGATGGATGTCATCATGGACGTCGGGAGTGAAGTTACGCATCATGCAGTCTATTGCAGTCTATCGTCTCACCATGAATGTACGGTCAACATAATTTGAAACTCACGCTTCATTTGCTGTGATTGTGTCACTACGCAGTTTTGATGGTTCTTTCACTCCATTAGAAGTTATTAATTTAGAAATTTGATTTTGTTATGTTTTAGAATGATTTAACAATCACCGTAAATACTTCTAAAATCGTGAAAGTAGGGATAATTGACGGTAACTTGAATGAAAATATGTGATACACAACAACAAAAATGTAAATAAATAAATACAGTACCTCGATGGATGACACGTGTTTCATTCAGATTATTTTTTTCTCAGGAGGGCATCCAGAACAACTGTCAAAACATAACCAGTGAAATGTGATATTGCCTGTTCTCAACAACCAAATCGTCGGAAACTTTTTGCAATGTTACGAGTCAAAAAATTGTTTGCTGGAATGGCTTCTTTACGACTAGTTGCTGGGTGCGAAGTTTCTCGTTCGAATGAGTGCTAGAAAATATCCCCGTTAAGAGAATATTCACTCTATCGTCAGAAAGCAAACACTAAACATTAGTTTCTGTAGTCGTAGTCTGACAGATTGTTAATTGTCATTTAATCAATATATGGAACTCAGTACAGTCAACCTTTACTCGTCAATGCCGTGTTTCTTATGTTCCGGAAAGCCTTCGATGCAGTCCCGCACCATTGCCTAGCAGAAAAATACGCGGTTATCGAATACCACGTCAGGTGTTCGACTGGACAAAACACTTCGCAACGAATAAAACTCTTTGCTTCTTCTGCGAGGGAAGACGTCGCTTCTGAAGCATAAATACCGTCCTGATGATCATCCGCATGTCTTCCTACATTTCATAAAAATTTTCTAATCACGTGACCTTCTTGTACAGAACTTAGTCGTAGGCAAACAGACTCAGAGAGCAACAAAAGACATAGCACTTAGCAGAAAGACTGGCAGCTGAATCTTTGTATAAATAAAAGTAAGATAATGTGCGTATATAGATCTGCAGTACTGATACCGTTTGCTATCGTTGGAACCAATCACATCAACCTAGCTGTCGGGAAGACAAACCAAGGCTGACATTCGTCAGTGTAAATCACATATGAAAATTGTCTCTTACCAAACCCTCGCCGGGCGCCGTGGCCGTGCGGTTTTAGGCACTTCAGTCCGGAACCGCGTGACTGCTACTGTCGCAGGTTCGAATCCTGCCTGGGGCATAGATGTGTGTGATGTTCTTAGGTTAGTTAGGTTTAAGTAGTTCTAAGTTCTAGGGGACTGATGACCTCAGATGTTGAGTCCCATAGTGCTCAGAGCCATTTGAATCATTTGAACCAAACCCTCCTTTGAAAAATACTTGAGTGTTATTCGTTGTCGTCGTCGTCGTGCCTTAGCAAGTCGGATTAATGGAAGAGATAAATAAGATTGTAAGTAGAGCTACGCGATTCACCACAGTTTGTTTAGCCAGGGCGAAAGCGTCACAACGGGTAGTACTGAGAGCCCTGACAAGGAAGTCGTTATGCACCGCGGGGAGGCTTCCTTTCCAAATTCCGAGACCATGTTCCAGTTCAGTCACGAAAAGTACTTCGTCTTTCGACATACGTACATTTACTCCAGAGGCAAGCTTGTGGTGTACGGCGGAGGGTACTTTTTCGTCTCACCGTCTTCCAGTCGCGTGGGAAGACCAATTGTTGATAAGCTAGCGTGTGAACTCGAATCTCTCAAACTTTACCTTTATGATCTTTTTACGACATGTACATAGCAGTATAATGGTTGAGTTTTCTATGAACGTACGCCTTTCTTAATTCTGATAGTAAACCACCTCGTGATCGACAACACTGCCCTCGTTATTCTGCAAATGGAATTGGATAAGCATCTCTGTTGCCTTCGCGATTACTAAACGTACCTTTGAAGAAACGCATTGCTCCTCTTTGTATATCCTGTATTTCCTCAGTCAGTACTACCTGCTACTGGTGCCAGACTAATTAGCAATACTCAAGTATTGATCGAACACGGGTTTTGTAACCGCCCTCTTCTGTGGATGGACTACGCTTCCTGAGGATTCTCTCAATGAAGCTTAGTATGGCATCTGCTTTCCTACGATTACTTTTGTGTCGTCGTTACACTTTAAGTTGCTCGGTATGCTTACTGGCAGATATTTAATGGATTTATTACCTCTAGTGACTGTTCTATTTCGTTATAATACAACAAAGGGTCTTTCCGCCTGTTTGTAAGCAATACGCTACATGTATTTTTGTTAATCCACTGCCAATCCTTGCACCAAACGTCGATCTTCTGTAGGTCTTTCTCCGTTTCACTGGAGTTTCCTTGCGTTTATGTATACGATAGCAGCCGGGTCAAGGTATCGAAACGAAATTTTCAGCAAATGATAGTACGCACAGGAACAAGTAATTTTGTTGCACGGTTAATATTCTTAGTGTTGTGGCGTAACAAGCTTGCTACGCCACACTGGGAAGGGAGCCGAAAGAAAGGCACGCGTACACACACGCCGACTGGCGTCAATTCTGGAACAGGATACGTTATGATTGCTATAAAGAAAATACGTAGCTTTGGAATATACTTAACTTTTAATCACTCCTTGTGATACATCTCTCTTGACTATACAAATGAGACTCGTAAGATACATGCACTGTTACAATTGGCGCCTTTCTAGGTCGTAGCCATGGACTTAGCAGAAGGCTATTCTAACTGTCTCTCGGCAAATGAGAGCAAAGGCTTCGTCCGTATAGTCGCTAGCAATGTCTTCGTACAACTGGGCGAGTGCTCTATCGTATCTCGAGACCTGCCTTGTGGTGGCGCTAGGTCTGCGATCACACAGTGGCGACACGCGGGTCCGACATGTACTAAATGGACCGCGGCCGATTTAAGCTACCACCTAGCAAGTGTGGTGTCTGGCGGTGACACCACACTTAGGTCTTGTGTCATCCAAGATATTTCTGTCATTTAATGGAAAGCTATGGCTTAGAAACTTTTCGTAAAAACGCAACAAGCGTTATATGACGGTACTTGTCTTTTCAAGATATTTCTGTCCTTTAATAGAAAGCTATATTTTTCTTCACGCCATTCGAAAGCTCTTGAAAAGACCTTCACAGTGGTATAACCCTTGTCACTGATGGCTTTAAAACTTTTCGTAAATACGCGACAAGCGTTATATCACAGTACTTGTCTTTTCAAGAGCTTTAGAATCTTGTTATACAGTTGTATAGTAATTTTAAAAACCGTTCTTCATATATTGGGTTGATGGAAAACTGAAAGAGTATTGACTATACAAAAAAAGTTACGTGTCCCTTTGCGTACTATCATTTGCTGTAATCCTACATGTACATCTACATAGATGGAGTCTATTGCACACAGTTTGAGTCGTAACACGACGTCCTGTGGCTGCACGAAAAGCATTATTCAACATGGTGGCGTTGCTGTCAGGGTTCCTGCAATCCATAAACCGCAGGTAGCGGTCATCCACTGCAGTAGTAGCCCTTGGGCGGCCTGAGCGAGGCTTGTCATCGACAGTTCCTGTCTATCTTTCTCTCCTCCATGTCCGAATAACATCACATTGGTTCAGTCCGAGACGCCTGGAGACTTCCCTTGTTGAGAGCCGTTCCTGGCACACAGTAACAATGCGGACGCGATAGAACCGCGGAATTGACCGTCTAGGGATGGTTGAACTACAGACAACACGAGCCGTGTACCTCCTTCTTGGTGGAATGGCTGGAACTGATCGGCTGTCGGACCCCCTTTGTATAATAGGCACTGCACATCCATGGTTGTTTACATCTTTGGGCCTGTTTAGTGACATCTCTGAACAGTCAAAGGGACTGTGTCTGTGATACAATATCCACAGTCAACTTCTTTCTTCACGGGTTCTGATGTGTGCAGCATCGAAAATGGGAATTCAGTGTCCAATTATAAACAGTATTTCTTCCATCTCCACTGCTATCAATCTCTTAAAATTTCAATATTACTGTGAATTTCCCATAACAAGCTCTACAAAGAGATCGTTGCATGCTCCAGAATCATCCCTAATCTGCTGTTCCAACACGAACATTGTCGTTTAAGTTCTTTCTTTCTTACAAAAAGTATTAAAAGTGCAGCTGAAAGACAATGCTCTTCCATGGCAACCTCCTCCTCCTCCACGCACAGGACTACGGCAGTAAAATTTCGCGGAGAGTGAGCTCTCAGCTCTCGCAGACACACGCACCCTGCTGTGTGTAAACGCTTCCGACATCTGCTCTCTCAGTATTCTCACTTACAGAAAGTACTCGCAAGGACCTATCACACAGTAACTATAGTGAAAATTTGTCCCTTGTGTAAACTATTCTGCGAGTACTATCTGACTGTACCAAGCTGTCTGAGAGCAAAAGTCTCTCAAGTTTATCCCAGCGAGGAAACAAGAACAGGTCGTCTGATGCGGAGACCCATATTCAACAATGTAACAATGTACGCTGCTCCGAAACAGTGATGCCTGCACCAACAGTCTACTTCGCCGTCAGATTTACCAACAGGAGATCGCAGTGTTTCCTGCGCTACAGAGCTGGCAAGCCACAGACCTCCACTTTCTGTGTTGAGGCGTGGACGTCCAACATCTTGTAGCCTTCTCACGGCCTGACCTTCCTCCGACTACTTCCCATAGATGCATACGGCAATAGCATGTGCATCAGTCGACCAGTCGCATTTTCCGTGATACTGGTTGCAAAGTGCTGCCCCATAAAAATCTGTCATTCCTCAAAGTTGCTTACTTCAAAGGATTTTCCTATTTGCAGCCCGTAACGTTGCTCTTACAAGGTCACATGACCTCTTCACCTAAAGGCGGCATATAGTTCCGCGATAGTCAGTGGTCATAATGTTTTAGCTCATCAGTTTTTATCGCTAACCATATTTACGAAAAGAAAGAAGAAAATACGAGTGTTAATAACAAATATTAAACCAATATTCTTTTTATGTAATAACCTAAGAGTGCGTTTTTTGCAGATATGTGTAACAAGATCCAGTACCGGTAAGGTCAATAAAATAAATTGATCCCATTATCGAAAAATCTGATAATAATTAAACTGTACGAAAAGACAAGCGTTGAGGAGGGAGTAATAGGAATGTGTAAGTGTAAAGATTAACGCAGGTACTGTACAAAGAGATGGTCCTTAACTTCAGAGTAGGCGAAAATTTTATGTTATGAAATAATAATTACATTAGTAATTTCAATGACTTTCACTCATATCACGTGCCGTTTTCCATCTTTACTATTTCTGTGCTCTGTGTGGAAATCACTATTTTCGATCATGCACTTACTGTTTTACCCATTCAGCTAATCCTTCTCTGAAGCTACTGCTGATTTTGTCCTTTAGTGGCCAACAATCCTATGTTTTTACATTCTGAGCCTTGTTTTATTTTCCTCCTGAGATAGTCAGTCAGCCTTCATCGACTTAAACATCATATATGATACCGGTTCTGCGGTTTTAATGTTTTTATTCTTTACCACGGTCTTTTCCAGTACTAATACTGGTTTTCAGTCCACTATTTACAGCTCAACAAATTTCGAATTCCTCTTGTTGTTTGTCTGCTCGCTTGCTACTTAATAGTATGACGTTTAATTTTTTAAACTTGAGAGTATTCTTAAAGGTTTGTAGTTTCTCAGCAGAGACTAAGTCTGCAGTTAGATATAACGTGTAGGCAAACAAGGTATGAGGACACGAAAACCACTGGAAAAACCAATTCTCACAATAAATCGGAGGCTTTTTTCACCCTTCTAAACTTCCACACGACTCTCTCCACCTATAATAAAGCTACAGTTGCTGCAACTTCCCACGTCCAGTCGCTTCGCAAAGTCACACGTAGATATTTAACCAAAGTTGCTGAGGTCACTGACATATTATTAATGTCAACCAGAATATTACTGGATGTTTCCTGTAATTCATTCTTTACTACCTAGCATTCATACACACACAAGGCATTCTAGTATTGATTACGCAAAAAATACAAATTTTACTTAAGTCGTCATGAGTCAGTTACTTCGATGACGGAATGTACATCAAAGCTGAAACAACAGACCTTCACTTACGTTAGTGAGAAGCTCACTGGCAATAGAAGGAAATTGATTGCTCCCAGGTACTCAACAGCGTCCTCAGGCAACCGTCTCAGAGGGCAACACTGACAGGTCGTTGGAATTAGGGCGTTTCTAAATGGCATCCATACGATTATGTAAGATATCCGTATGATTACATAAGACTGTAAAGGATGTCTGAGTGGAACAAAGTGATAATAGTAACCTATATGTTGATCCCTAATCCGACTCTAGAGAACATTGGGAATATGGAGACAGACACATGACTTCAACCTGCAGAGCTTTTATCTCCGCTGACAGTCCAAGTATGTTCTATTTCAACACCCAGTGCAATTAGATGAGGGCCCACATTGTAATTTCGTAAGTCATTGGTACTCAAGTGTAATGGGAGCTACGATGCTGGATGGAGACACTTCGAAAATTATCTATAATTTAATTTTTAGTTTCCTTTTATCGTTAGCTTCAGTAACAGTAGGATAGTCGATTTAGGAATTGTGCTTTATATTTTTATTTTTATTCTACATTTGTATTTTTATGTCTGTTCCTTTCTACGTAGAAAATTTTCAAATTCTATAAACATGTCTTACAGTTAATGGATCTCAATTGACAGATATACTGTCCACTGGCAAAGATGGCAATAAGTGCTGAACCGCTATGCGTCGATACACACGTTCTCGATAGACTGTAGCGTCGTTTCGTAATTGTGGGCTCTTATCCTCATTTTTTTATTCCAGTTTCTCCTTCAATACATTGATTTTTTCCGTATCATTTTGAACAAAAGCTGTGCTGTCATTTCCATGGCACAGTTCCCGTATTAACTCGGTTCTTGTTCAGTAAACACTGTCGAGGATGGCATAATACACTGTACCAGCCAAAAATTTGCAAAGGAATCTCATGTTTAGAGAGATATGAAATACGCCCGTGTCATTTTCAGCCAACAATATATGTCAAATTCATTACAAGACCCTACAAACACAGAATCTAGCTGCTCATCTGAATCTCCGATTTGAAAGACATTGCATAGATGTGTGAGCAACCATAAATGTGAAAGGTCTTTCTAAATGATGTATCCACGATTTTCTTACTCCTAGGTTAAGTAGTATTCTTAGATTCGCATACAACACTCAAAAGGGTTTACAGCTAGGAGTGCGTTACGACATATTTAATTTGTAAGGAGAGCGATCAGGTGCGCCCTGGAGGCTTTGTTTGCTTTGATAGTTAATGGTCTCAGAGATTACTTCCGAGACATTATTTCATTCGGTAACAGACAGCGACGCAACAATCTTTTGAAATTAATTCTTAGTGAATTTGCCTAGTCCCTGATGTGGTTCGTATTTGCACACGAGGGCGCGAGCTGTTGTAACTTGTTCTGACATAGGCATTGCTCATAAGTCGGCCAGTAGCCCCGATGCGAAGATTATGTCTCTGGTGTAGTAAACCAACGAACGCCAAGGAAGAAGGGAACAGGTTATGTTTATTAAAAGAATATTGATTCAAGATGAGTATCCCGTTAACTGTGGGTGATGTTGGTCCTTGAGCTAGAAAGGCTTATATAAACAAGTGGATTTGGCTTGGGAAAAGAATTTGTAGTGATACTACAGTGACGTGTGGCGAGTTATTTAAAGAAAGTCTGTTCCAGAAAATTATGTAGGCAAAAGATTGTATACGACAGAATCTACAACGCAGGCAGTATTCGAGAAACGGTGAAATTTTTTCCTATGCGGGGAACAGTTGCCAGAATTCCAAGTTTCTGAAGAAATTTCTTCAGGTTGCCCTACAGTTAATACCAGATATAATACGCTTCTGAATTATAAAAATACTGTTCCTGTAATCTGAGTTCCCCCATAACTAATTAATCAATTGAAATACGTAGAATAAACTAGCCTCTTAATTTTAAATTCAGCAGTACTCAAACCTATTGCACACATTACTGAACCAAGGCCCTACAATAACACTCGGCATCTCTTTTCGAATTAGCGTTGCGATCTATCCGTGATTCCCAAAACATTGCACTTACTGCTTCTTATAGTTCATTGTTTGAACAGAATACTTTTATAGCTTATAGAGATCTGTAAGGAGTACTCAATTCTATGTGTTGAATCACATCCGTTACATTAAGTTTTCTAATATCAAATACACAACGTTTCCGAAACTGCTAAAGTATTTTGTTCTTCTGAACTTCATAACTAGACACTATTTTGAATATTAGCTGTAAGTGTTGACAAGGGTTTGTAATTTTAGGTAACTTGTATTTTCTTATGTGGATTTCGTATTCCTGTGACGTATAGAAGGATTGCATCAGATTAATATGAAGTTTCGAAGACCTTGTTCAGAGATGTACTCCCCAAGTCCTAAAAACCGATTGGATATTCGTGTTTCGATTTAATAATTTGTCGATTAGTGTCGTCCTACATTTTGCTAATTGTTTTAGGAAGATTCTAGATCAAGCAAAGTACTCACGATGGAGAACAAAGCTATGACAAATTTCTTTGAGTTTAATGGCTAAGGCAGGAATTACCTGAAAAAAGGTGACGCTAAAAAACTTTTCAGAGATCAAACAGTCGCATAGATATGATAGCATTTACATCTACAGTTGTTTCTACATCTACATCTACTTTCACGTCGCCATATACCTCCATCCTCCCAAAACACTGTGAAATGTATGGCAGACGCCGGCCGCGGTAGCCGTGCGGTTCTAGGCGCTCCAATCCGGATCCGCGCTGCTGCGACAGTCGCAGGTTCGAATCCTGCCTCGGGCATGGGTGTGTGTGATGTCCTTAGGTTAGTTAAGTTTAATTGGTTCTAAGTTGAAGGCGACTGATGACCTCAGAAGTTAAGTCGCATAGTGCTCAGAGCCATTTTGTATGGCAGACAGTACTTCCCATTGTATCAGTTATTACAGTTTTTTCCGTTCCGTTTCTGGATTGAGCGTGGTAAGTATAATTGCTTAAGCCTTTGAGTACCAGCGGTTTTTGCATCAAACCACCACTTTATTAATTCTGTTTTGAACTACCAGTGCCTTTCGCATGAAACCGCCGATGCTATTGCAAGACTGAGACGGCTAATGGTACACTGAGGTACTTCTGCGAATATAGTGCATTGTAACAGTCGTTTACAGTGATCAGAGGAACAGACGGCACGGAGTTTGTGCTACGTGCTCGTAGGAAACTGTGATTTTTTTTTCTAGTGATCATATTCAGGAGATCATTGACAGTGAATGTCGTATATCTGAAGTTACTGTAACATTAATTCGACTTTACAGTAGTGTTTTTAAGGGTAGTCTCCAAATGAAAAAATTAAATATTAGGCCGATTTTTGTTAGTTATTTAGAGCTATAATTTGTTTTACGCGTTAAGAGTTCATGGGAGTCCAGAGATGTTGGATTGTGTCTAAGAAAAATGCGAAATGGCTTTCAAATATACATATGGAATGATGGGCGGTTGAAAACTGTGTGTCCTAGTGGTTCCAAAGTGAAACAACCTCCTTAAAATAATTGACTGTTTAAAATAATTGACTGTTTACTTTCGCCAACTTCTTCTTGTATTTGTTGCTTACTATGATAACAATTCCTAGTTTCTTGAAAAATATTAAAATATTTTTTTTCGTGTTGTCTGGGTTCAAAGGGATAGTGCCTAACCTAGTCTTTGCAGTCAGATTCATTAATTACGACGATAATAATGTTTACTTTTGTGAAAAACATTAAAATAATATTTTTTCATGTTGTTGAGACTCAAAGGGATAAATGCATAAACTATTCTTTGCGGTCTCTATGAGAGCAATACATAGGAGATTATAACACATTCCTATATTCATACCTTTTCAAACTTACTATGTGCACTTTGACGGTATAGTTTGTGATTAAGTTCAAGCATTAGCCATTCCATCTCCTACAGCCTCTCAATGACGCTCTCCCTTGGGACAAACAAACCTGTGACCATACCTGTTGTCTTTCTTTCTATCCGTCCAGCATGTCGTGTTAGTCCCGTTTGGTACGGGTCTGACGCACTTGAGCAATATTCTAAGAATGCTCATACCGGTGTTTTGCTAGCTGTCTCTGTATACTGATTGAATTTTTCTAATATTCTGCCAATGAACTAAAGTCTGCTATCAGCTAAGAACTACGGCTTTTTTAAGCGCAAAATTTTATGTTTCTGAACATTCAAAGCAAGCTGCCAGTCTTTCGACCACTTTGAAAACTTACGATCCGACTGAACGTTCGTACACATTTTTTCAGGCAGTGTTTCATTATAGATAACTGCATTACCTGTGAAAAGTTTGGTTCGCTGTATACCCCATACGATCATACATAAGAAAGGTTTGTGTCTTACTGAGTCAAATACTTTTCAATAGTGAAGAAATGCTGCAGCTTCCTGACTGCCTTGATCAAACTCTTTGAGGAAATGATGTGAGAAAACTGTGAGTTGCTGTGTTGATTTAGTAAATCTTTTCATTCTCCATTCCAAAGAGTGGAGCAATCTGTTTGAGGTATGGATCATTAAAGAGTCACGTTCTATTCAGCCAGTTACCAGACGAACTGATGGGAAAAAGCTGGTTCCCAATTGGAAATAAACGGGAGGGATTACCATTTCTGGCATTCACATGACAACCAAGGAAAACCTCCCAAGAACATTGGTCAGAACTGGGAGACTGGTAATGTTTTAATTTGATTCTGGGACATCGTCTTTCATTGAGAACGCCGCTCCATATAAAAATTTGAAATACACGGCTGGAATAAACATAGTACACCTGTCGATATTGGTCCGATGACGGCATAAGTCACCTGGGGGTGGTAGATGTGCTGATAATGAGTTCAACGCCGTCTGCCAACATATAGCGCAGTGGCATAGCTACCAGTACACCAGCTGTGTCTACCCTTTAGTAGGAAATGCACACAATCAGAAAGCTCAGTGTGGTTCAAGCGTGTGAAGCAAGCAGGCAACCATGCCTTAGTGCATCTGCTTGCTTTATACGTGCTTTCTACAGCGAAATGAGAGAGTTTAAAAGGGATGGCCCTTCCGAGTCATGGGATGATCCTTTCAGAGAACTAACACAGACATTGGAGGTGGCCACGAAAGCATAGATGGGGTTCTGGATGTCCACGCCGCACAGACGGGCGGTAGGATCGTCGTATTGTAAGGGAAGCAGCGGCAGATTCTGCAGCTACCACGGCACTTATAAGAGGGCTTGTGAGACCAGACATGTTGACACGAACTGCTGCAAACTGGTTATTAGCAGTGGGACTGCAGCCATGGACACCTCTAGCCCATCTTCCACTCACACCACAGGATCGACATGCACACTTTGACTCGTGCTGTCACTTGGAGGATGTAATGGTGCGCCGTGGTCCTCAGCAATGAAGGCAGATTCTGCCTGCCACAAGTGATGGTCATCTGCACATACGACATAGACCTGTTGAGCGCTGTCTCATAGAGTGCATTTGTCCAAGACACACGGGCCTTATGGTATGGGGTACGATAAAATGCAACCCTCGTTCACCTTTGGCGTTTCTAGAAGGGACACTAACTGCCGCTCGGTATATGCAGAATGTTGTTGGACCCATTACTGTTTCGTTCTTGTGAAAGGAAGGTGATGCGTTGTTCCAGCAGGACAATGCCAGCACACACGCTGCCCATGGAACTCAACGTGTTCTGCAAGACGGGCAGCAACTTCCCTGGCGAGATCCATCTCCGGACTTGTCACCAATCGAGCACGTGTAGGGTTTGATGGGAGAGAAGCGACTCGTGCGACTTCTCAACCAACAACTTTTACAGAACGACGTGGACAAGTCGAGCAGTCGTGGAATAACATTCCACAGGACAGCATTCGCCATCTGTACGACCGACTGGTTATCAGCACTGCATTGCCGCTCATGGAGGCTACCCGATGTACTAATATGGGGGTTTTAGCATGGGTACCTCAGAGCTGCTTGTGCTATTGATCTGTAAATATAATCATTTCATGTATTCCATATGCACTGTTATAGCAATAAATGTTGAGTGAATTCATAACCTCTAAAAGGGGGGACTACTTTTTTGGCGGCAGTGTATTATGTACGCTACTGGCCATTAAAATTGCTACACCAAGAAGAAATGCAGATGATAAACGGGTATTCATTGGACAAATATATTATACTAGAACTGACTTGTGATTACATTTTCACGCAATTTGGGTGCATAGATCCTGAGAAATCAGTACCCAGAACAACCACCTCTGGCCGTAATAATGGCCTTGATACGCCTGGGTATTGACTCTAACAGAGCTTGGATGGCGTGTACACGTACAGCTGCCCATGCAGCTTCAACACGATACCGCAGTTCATCATGAGTAGTGACTAGCGTATTGTGATGAGCCAGTTGCTCGGCCACCATTGACCAGACGTTTTCAATTGGTGAGAGATCTGGAAAATGTGCTGGCCAGGGCAGCAGTCGAACATTTTCTGTATCCAGAAAGGCCCGTACAGGACCTGCAACATGCGGTCGTGCATTATCCTGCTGAAATGTAGGGTTTCGCAGGGATCGAATGAAGGGTAGAGCCACGGGCCGCAACACATCTGAAATGTAACGTCCACTGTTCAAAGTGCCGTCAAAGCGAACAAGAGGTGACCGAGACGTGTAACCAATGGCACCCCATACCATCACGCCAGGTGATACGCCAGTATGGCGATGACGAATACACGCTTCCAATGTGCGTTCACCGCGATGTCGTCAAACGCGGATGCGACTATCATGATGCTGTAAACAGAACTTGGATTTATCCGAAAAAATGACGTTTTGCCATTCGTGCACCCAGATTCGTCGATAAGTACACCATCGCAGGCGCTCCTGTCTGTGATGCACCGTCGAGGGTAACCGCAGCCATGGTCTCCGAGCTGATAGTCCATGCTGCTGCAAACGTCGTCGAACTGTTCGTGCACGTGGATGTTGTCTTGCAAACGTCCCCTTCTGTTGAGTCAGGGATCGAGACGTGGCTGCACGATCCGTTACAGCCATGCGGATAAGATGGCTGTCATCTCGACTGCTAGTGATACGAGGCCATTGGGATCCAGCACGGCGTTCCGTATCACCCTCCTGAACCCACCGATTCCATATTCTGCTAACAGTCATTGGATCTCGACCAACGCGAGCAGCAATGTTGCGATACGATAAAGTGCAATCGCGATACGCTACAATGCGACCTTTATCAAAGTCGGAAACGTTATGGTACGCATTTCTCCTCCTTACAGGAGGCATCACAACAACGTTTCACCATGCAACGCCGGTCAACTGCTGTTTGTGTATGAGAAATCAGTTGGGAACTTTCCTCATGTCAGCACGTTGTAGGTGTCGTCACCGGCGCCAGTAGTGTATTTATATTGTGTATGTGTGTTGTAAAAGTGAGTGTACATGTTACTGAACAGATTAAAGGTTGGTGATTTCAAGGATAGCAGACTGTTGCATGCTGGTGGAAGAGGATCCGTATGCATAAGGTGTAGGGGAATGTTTGCCTGGTTGCGGGGTACGGGGCAGCGCGGATACGCGACGTACGCATGCGCGGGCCGTGGCGGGCGCCGGGCGCGTGACGTCAGGCAGTGGCTGGTGGCAGTGGTCGGGCGAGCGAGGCCCGGCTGGCCACGCGACTGCAGCGCCGCCGCCGCCGCCCCGCTGCCGGCATGCGGTGAGTCGCCTAGCCTCAGCCACAGCTGCGGCCGTAGGGCGCCTAGGTCTGCCGCAACCCGCCAGGCAACGCTATGCTCCCAGTTGGCGTTGCCGAGCTGCAAGCTGCGAATAGAGACAGGTCGCTGCGTGCACTTGCAGCGCTGGCTGCAGAACTGTCTCGGATTACTGTCCTTGTTGCAGCTGCAAGGTTCCGCACCTGCTGACGATTTCTCGCCATGAGACAAACATGCCAAGTTTATTCAGCCCAGATCGTATATCTCAGACGAAACTTACACCACCCATACGCTGAAGAATGATGATATTCCTACCTTTAATACCTATAGACCACAATTTTCCACTGAAAAATTTCTGTTTATATACAAGTTCATCTTGGCGTCTCGTTTCTGGATCGATAACGAAACCTGTAGCACATATAATATTTTGCAACCTGTAACGAGTTGTTTGCTCTAACATATACAGCACATCATTGCTATTCAGAGTTAACGTCAGTGAAGATCATTCTCCAGTCGTTCCCTTGGACCTACTGAAATGTTACTTCATTTAATTGTGTTTTCAACGCATCGCTGAAACTAAGACGCCCTTTCAGCTTTCCTAAAAGCGATTGTGAAACGATGAATTCTTCCAGGGATAGGAAATATTTTGGCGGTTTCGTCAGAGTAGAAAATATGATAAGGAAAACGACGACAATGAATATTTTAGCCAAAGTAGAAGAGTAATTAAGGGACAAGTGTTACAGGGACGTATGCGTAAAATATGGAAGAAAGCACGTGTTATTTACGTAATAGCAAAAATTGGTAAAGAATGAAATTTATTTACTGTGACATTAATCCAGCATTAAACTACATTTGCTTTCGGACACCTGTATTTGTGGTCTTAAATGGTAGTTCTGTGTTTTTATAATAGCAGCTCTAGTTGCAAGATGAATGTTACCATGAGCGGTTTCAGTTAGTGAGTACCCGTCATCTAGCATACATGAAATATTCTATCTTTAATGCTGCACCAATTCTGCTCACCTTCTAGTACGATTGTACACCATTATGTGATCTAGATGTAGCTGTTGTAAAGGGGCTCCTATCTTGTAGATATTCATAGAAGGTGGAGATGACTAGTCACTAGCAGAAAACGATCATCGCAACAGAGCAATGAACAACTGGACATGCCGCTTGGTTACCGCAAACTTTTTAGCTGTCGTCCATTACACGCTTCCAGAGTGTGATAGCTCTCTCAGATTTTTATCCCTACAAATATTTTCTTTGTCCATTATTTCGACATTTGTAGCCTTCACTAGTGCGACAGCTCGTTTTAGCTATATGTTTGTGCTGTTTTCCTGCCGCCTACAACGAATTTCATAAAATAAAAGGATATGTAGCTTGCATCGTACAAATCACGCTTTAAAATGTCTTGACCGAGTTAAGCTGCATCACATTTCTCATTGAATTTAACAAAAACATAAATTGTTCCACAGAAACCAAGGTAACTGCGTCAAAAATTTAAATAAAGCATAATTATAATATCACCCTGCAACGAGTCATCGGAGACCACGGTTACCTGAAACCAAAAACTTTAGAAAATACCTATGGAAAACATTCGAAATTTTGTCTGTGGAGATGGCTTTCACCATATACATTTTTCAATATAGAAAAATTGGTTGAATCAATGCTTTGATTCTCCCATACTTTACCGAAACCGAATCAAAAGCGTTCTCAAGATGTTTGAATCCTAGTGAAAATTCGTGATCATCGTTTCCCATCCATAATTTTGATTGTATGCATTTCTAACAACAAACTTTTTCTTCTTCATTATAATTCAATTACAGTCCAATGAATTAAAGGTTTCTATTGAGCTTCCGCGCTACATCATTTTAAGAAAATTAAATTTAAAGCTCTGTGTACTTACGTAACCGGAAATAAGCAAAATTCAGTGTTAATTCTCAAAGTCACTTTGCGAATGCAGGGCAATAAGTTACGTATTTTGAGTTATAAATGTTCTCGTTGCCTTCAGACTAGCGTCAAGATACTTTGTTGGTGTTCAAGTATACTACTAGATTAGACATTCACCGCCATAGCTAAATTTTCCTGTACTTACGGCCGGGACAGAAAACGGAACACGGTGCTTTCTTTTGAAGCCCAGATGGCTACATCCTCCGTCACGGTCGCAGGTTCGAATGCTGCCTCGGACATGGATGTGTGTGATGTCCTTAGGTTAGATAGGTTTAAGTAGTTCCAAGTTCTAAAGGACTGATGACCTCAGAAGTTTAGTCCCATAATGCTCAGAGCCATTTGAACCATTTTTATCTCAGTGACACGCCATGTGACCTTCTTATCCTTCCGTTATTTACACTTAGAATGGTTATTTTATTACATTTTAGTTGAAACCTTATTGCCGCCGTAACACTATATATAAAAATATTTTTTACATGTAATTTATGTGTTGCTACTTTGACAGGTAGGAATCAATTTCAAGAGCGGTTGTGCCTCAAATTATGTCAAGTTTTTTTTCATAAAAATCCAGAGTAGTCGAAGCCATAACCAGTATTCACGGGAGGCCAGCACGTGATATTAGCAGAAATGAGAGCACTCTGTACAAGCTTATGACAAATATAAAAATTCCTCTCAGCTGACAGGAGCAGTCGGCAGTAGACTGCTCGGACAACTTATAACAGCATAAATGTCTTCCTGATTAGACCAGTCCTCGATATGTGGGCACTGCCCGGCACGCCTGGATCCCTTTTTCTTGTTGTTACATTTTCCTTCAATTCGAGCCGGCTACATGTGCTCCAGCACATCCAATGAGAAATGCAATTCACAATACTGCATAAGAAAAAATCGTACAGCCTTGAGGATATTTATCGCATTCTCATAACAATAACAATACACAGCTTGAGACTCATACGACGTAAGAAGCTCTTTATTTAGTAAATGGCTCGAGATATCGAAACGAGGCTTCTGACTAATGTTAGCACCCAGAGAGAGGCATATTTTTGTATTATCAGTACACTTAACTCCGGTGTCAACCCAGATATTCAAGACAGTACAGAAGCTGAATAAAAATATGGTAACACGACGAGAAATGTTAGAACATAAACGCAGATGCTGGCCAAGCCTGCAGGTTGCGCTGTTGATTGAGAAGGATCACGAACAGTAGATGATGTGCTGATTGACGTGGTAAGATATGTATACTAGCTTTCCAGATCTCTGGGGCTACGCTTTCTGGTAGAAATGACATCTATGATTTGGAATCAAGTCTTTCCTTTCAACCACATGCCTGCATTGTATCCAATGGACAATTCCTTTAATCATTATAGCCACTAGTGAATCATATTTCTGGCACTCTCGTATCTCGAAAAGGGTCACCTTTTACGATCCTATCTGATACAGTAAAATTTCAGATAGTTTCTATGCCTCTTGCAACTGCTGCCTTTTCTGCAGATTTGCACGTATGATAGTTCCAATTTAAGTTGTAACTGAGCAGAAGTCAGAGACAGCTATATCCACAACCATCTACAATCCACGTTGAAACAGAGTGACTCGAGTTAGTGCGACGGGACCGTGTTGTGACCATTGGGTGGAAATGGGAATAAGCTGTCGTAGCTCTGCCAACAGTCTACGATTTGTAAAGTCAGTGCCAAACGAAGCCTGCTCCTGCAACATGAGTTAGTTTCAAAAACAGTACGGGAACTGGGAGAAGGACGAGGTTTTGCTACTGCATTGTGAAGCATCCCCAAACTTAATACAGATACTGCTGTCCGAAGCAGATCCGCATCCCTCAGGGCCCATTCACGACTAACAGCCCAACATGCTATCTTTGTTATTCTGTACCATCCAACAGAGAAAAATTACGAACTATAAAAGCTGCACTAACTTCATCCAATGGAGAACTCCACAAAATTTTTACCGCATCTCTCTCCGCCCATATATCAGAAACAAATACCATCTACATGCTGGCACTGAGCACATGTGACGATCCTATAAAATTTACAGGTATTGATCCATTGCACAGACCAGTGTAAAGTTGCATCGCCTGTACTGTAGGTGGATGACCGTATCCCACAAACTATACAATAAGTTTCAAGAGACGCTCCCTGTAATCCTGTGTCGTTATTTCAAACATTACTTTTTCTGCTGTAACATGCTTCGTACACTGCCATACATTTTGTTCTTCTTCCACGACTTCGAGGGCCGTGTCAGGTTCTAAATTAACATTAACGCGTCCTGATCCATTGCTCCTCACAGAAAACTAGATGTTGCATGGCGTAAATCATGTTGTTACTGCTGCTACCACAACACACCACACACACAGGATGATTAAAAAAAAAAAAAGACAGTTACGACATAAGGAAATTGGAAGAGTTTGGCGGCGTTGTGGAGAGTTTCCAAACTGCTGTCCGAAGATGACTGACGACCTCTACATTTAAACTCATCTGTCACAGTGACGGAATAGCTGATGGCTCTGCGTTCTGCTTCGACTGATTCCTCATATGGGAGTCATGTACATGATGATTGTTTCAGTCGTAGCCATTCCCAGAAAGTGTTGTCCATCCACCAAAACTCTTTCTCCAACTCAAACAAGCGATGTCAGTAAGTAACCAACAGTGTACCAGTGAATGGAAGGGGTGGAAAAGACACCGTCTATATACTGTAATAATAAGCATCACAGTTGATATTGCGAACAATTTTACAGTAATTTCAACACTGACCAATGATGCGACAGCATGTTTCCCAATTTCAGTATAATAGCTAAACTGCCCTTTCTCTACTTTGCGAGTATCATTGCCTATGCAAATAGGTGGCTGTGCAGTACGTCCATTCATTGTTAATTCTTGAACACATACATCATCAAAGAATACCAGACTGTGCTCTTCATATTTCTAGCACCTCGAGCATTTTGCATAAACGACGATCCATCTCTACGGGGATGGGAATCACAGAGCATTCTCGCAGTCTTAGGATAAAATTAGAGACTGAAAGGCCCCCCGCACTGTATTTGATCAGTCTGATCTGCAGCACTGTTACCGCTTTAATCTGCAGCTGACCAGCAGTAGACCGCTACATTCTGCGTCTCGTGAATGATTGGAGCTAGCCGAGTCCTCGTCCATCCAAGTACACAAGATTTCTCCAGATGCGCCCATGTCGAGGATGTTAGCACCCCTTATCGGTGTATAGTAACATATTTGAAAGTGTTGTGATAGCAGATGGTTAAGAAGAACAAGAAACGGCTGATTTTTGTGCATGTTGGAGTTCCAGATGGATGGAGTTCGAAGCATTTTTACGTAAACCAAGCACGCTATCAACTCTAAAGTACTGTTCTAGAGTCTAAGATCAGTACCTGGAAGGTATTGATAAGAGAGAACATAAACACAAGCACTCCTGAGGCTACAACGTTCCACACTTAAAACAGGCTGTAATGTTACATCGCTTCAGTTTCCGACATATTAGTTGTATGGAATGTAACGCTTTTAATATTCCAATGTAAGAAATATATTTCCAGTGCATGACATACATTCCTCTTCCCTGTTTCTCTGCGATAAACTATGGTATCGAACCGAAAAATGAAGAAGCCACTTCCTTAAAATATCGATTTTGTGTGATATAAGAAATATATAGCTTTCCAGAGATGTATAGCATCCACTCGTCATATCCGATCGTGGTTCAGAAATTATACTATGCCCGCATCAATTCTATACAAAATGACCATTAGTAACGGAGAATACCTCTTAGAAGGAAGCAGATAAACGCATAGCAGCGGCGTTTGACATGTGAAATTACACGTCATGCCGCCACTAACTCTGTTAACAGAATATCTGTCAAGCAAATGTATACACGGGGATTGCAGTGCCTCATAAACTCCTATCACTAACTTAGAATCATTTCAGTTATAAAACTGAAGTCGTGATATACCCATGATGCGGTAGGGGAATGGAGAACATCACATAAATCATAGTTCGTTTAGAGTAATGTGTCACGTTTCATCACACATGAGATGGAAGTCCTCTAATGACAGACAGGATAACTGTTAACGATCGCAAGTAGACACTGCTCTAAGTCCCACACAGAACACGCGGTTGTACATGAGTCGAAGGCAGGCAATGTCACACAACTGATGCATCCTGACAGAACATCGGGAAAAAATGGTCATATGACCTGCAGCTACTTCTTCCCCCCCACCCCCCCCCACCCCCTCACTCTCTCTCTATCTCTAGAATGCATCATCAGTCTACCATTAAATTATACCTCGTTACAACTCCATCTCAACCGACCACTCCATCCACCCAATGTCTTCCTTTAACGCAGATGCAAGTAAGTTTAGAGGCAGATGGTTCTCTGTTTTTCAGAAAAGCATCAAAGACAACAGTCAACATGTGTATCACTATCACCTCTATAGACATACAGTAGAATACTAACTCGACGAAAAAAATGATGGTTTCCCTGGTTCCCAATGCTTCCACGTCAACGTTTTCTCGTATTCCTCTTGCTGTCACATACTGACTCACAAATACAAGAATTCTTCTGCACCAACCAGAAAACACACAAGTACATTCTCAATTTCCCTGTAATTCTATCGATTTTTGGATGTCACTTCTAACCCTGCGATCATGACATGACGTCTCTTCCTGTGTTCTAAAATCTCTTGTAAATGTAGTAAGCTGCCGACACCTAGCCCAGATGCACTGATCGGGGGGAGTAGTATACCACAGTACTCGATTGCATTCAGTCTCCACCACATATTCCACCTTTTGCAGCGAGTGAAAAGACTTACAATACTTTAGAGTTGATAGCGTGCTTGATTTACGTAAAAATGCTTCGAACTCCATACGTCTGGAGCTCCAACATGCACAAAAATCAGCCGTTTCTTGTTCTTCTTAACCATCTGCTATAACACTTTCAAATTTGTTACTAATCAAAAATAAGGGGTGCGAACATCCTCGATATGAGCGCATCTGGAGAAATCTTGTGTACTTGGATGGACGAGGACTCGACTAGCTCCATTCATTCATGAGACACAAAATGTAGCGTTCTACTGCTGGCCAGCTGCAGATTAAATCGGTAATGGTGCTGCGGGGCAGGCTGGTCAAACACATAGCGGGGGGCCTTTCAGTCTCTAATTTTATCCTAAGACTGCAAACAATGCTCTGTGATTCCCATCCGCATAGAGATAGATCGTCATTAATGCACTATGCTCGAGGTGCTAGAAATATGAAGAGCACTGTCTGGTATTCTTTGATGATGTATGTGTTTGAGAATTAACAATGAATGGACATACTGCACAGTCACCTATCTACATTCACAATGATACTCAAAAAGTAGAGAAGGGGCGGTTTAGCTATTATACCGAAATTGGGAAACATGCAGTCGCATCATTGGTCAGTGTTGAAATTACTGTAAATTGATAAAATTGTTTGCACTGTCAACTGTTATGCTTATTATTACATTACGTCGACGGTGTCTTTTCCATCCCATTTATTCACTGGTACACTGATGGTTACCACATAATAATTGACTGACATCGTTGTTTGAGTTGGAGAAAGAGTTTTGGTGGAGGGGCAACACCTTCTCGGAATGACTAGCACCAAAACAGTCATCGCGTCCATGACTCCCATATGGGGAATCAGTCGAAACAGAATGCAGAGCCATCAGCTATTCCGTCACTGTGACAGATGGGTTTAGATGTAAAGGTTGTCAGTCACCTTTGGACAGCAGTTTGGAAACTCTCCACAATGCCGCCAAACTCTTCCAGTTTCCTTATGTTGTAACTGTCTTTTATTTAAAATCATCCTGTGTGTGTGGTGTGTTGTGGTAGCAGGAGTAACAACATGATTTACACTGTGAAACATCCCGTTTTCTGTGAGAAGCAATGGATCAGAACATGTTAATGTCAGTTTAGAGCCTGACACGGACCTCGAAGTCGTGGCAGAAGAACAAAATATATGGCAGTGTAAGAAGCATGTTACAGCAGAAAAAGTAATGTTTCAAACAACGACACAGGATCACAGAGAGCGTCTCTTGCGACATATTGCATAGTTTGTGGGATACGGCATCCGCCTGCAGTATAGGCGATGCAACTTTACACTGATCTGTGCAATGCATCAATACCTGTATATTTAATAGGGTCGTCACATGTGCTCAGTGCCGGCATGTAGACGGTATTTGTTTCTGATATGTGGGAGGAGAGAGATGCGGTAAAAATTTTGTCTAGCTCTCCATTGGATGAAGTTAGTGTAGCTTTTATATTTCGTAATTTTTCTCTGTTGGATGGAACACAATAACGAAGATAGCATGTTGGGCTGTTAGTCGTGAATGGGCCCTGAGGGACGCGGATCTGCTTCGGACTGCAATATCTGTATTAAGTTTGGGGACGCTCCACAATGCAGTAGCAAAACCTCGTCCTTCTCCCAGTTCCCGAACTGTCTTTTAAACTACCTCATGTTGCAGGAGCAGGCTTCGTTTGGCACTGACTTTACACATCGTACACTGTTAGCGGAGCTACGACAGCTTGTTCCCATTTCCACTGAATGTTCACAACACAGTCCTGTCACACAAACTTGGGTGCTCAATTACGACTTAAATTGGAACGATCATACACGCAAAGCTGCAGAAATGGCAGCAGTTGCAAGAGGCATAGGGACTATCTGAAATTTTACTGTATCAGACAGGATCGCAAAAGGTGACCCGTTTCGAGATATGAGGATGCCATAAATATGATTCACTGTGGCTATAATCATTAAAGGTATTCTCCATTGGATACAACGCAGGCATGTGGTTGAATGGAAAGACTTGATTCCATATCATAGATGTCATTTCTACTAGAAACCGTAGCTCCAGAGATCTGGAAAGCCAGTGTACATTTCTTACGACCTCAATCAGCACATCATCTACTGTTCGTGATCCTTCTCAATCAACCATCGCCCATAAACCAGTCGCTATATCACTGAACCTCGGACATGGCACTGAAACAGAATGCGTTACAGATACTGCAGGAATATATAGCGACGGCGTGAGGGAGTTACAAATACCGGTTTCATACCATGTTAATTAGGCGAATCACTCTCTAAATTTGGTAATTTTATTAAAGGGTTGCATCATCGGCGATGTGTAACTCCACTGTTTGTCTGATAATATATACTTCGGCGATCACACTATATATTCAGTGTCTCGGTATTTGTCTGGAAAAACCACTTCATTCGGAGGTAATGCCATACCTCGATTTGTAAAGCCAGTGTAGTTTAACATGGATACTTCTATGCACCTGTAGAACCAAGACCACTTGTGATAGTAATATGGTCAAGTTTTTTGACATCTGTCAGTTTGTAACACGATTACACTTCTCTTTCTAAGACACATTGGTACCACTCGCAAGATAAACGTATGTGACATGTCCACTCATCGTTGATTTTCGGTCAGTATTATTTTGTATCGCCAGCAATCAGTTATTGACGAAGTATTGTACTTAGTAGTAGGGGATGCGTGATAGGTTCACCTTAAGCATCAGGCTTATAAAGTATGTGTTTGTGTTCTGACATGTGCAAAGGAAATGACTATGTCCAGTCTTAAGGAAGGTATGGATTTGACGTGGAATACTGTGACAGCAAAGGGAAGAGTATGTCAAGTCATAAGAATGGTACAGATATTTCCATTTTCAGAGCCACACCTGTCAGTATGGTGCATTTCCGATAATTCGCTCATTGTCGAATGTCGTTACACTGAGATCATGACCGTAATATTTAATAGTAGATATAGTGATAAAATATGTATGTGACTGGTTTCTTAGAATGATTCTTTGACTGGGGGTGCATGCCACGCAGCGCCGGTTGCCTGTGGCGGAAATGATTCACGTTTCTGGCTAACGTTAGGAGCTGTCCGAATGGAGAGACCTGTTGAGATGCAGGAATGTAGCTAAGTTAACCATGTTATCCTCTACATGGCCGAATAGCGAACTAATACTTGGTATGTGTTGGGCAGCTTTCGTGTTCGCATGGAAATTTGAGAAGATTCAATATGGACGTGTGATTGCACATTTCCGGCCTTTATATAGTTGAGAGAACATCGATTGTGGTGTGCGCATCTAGCAGGTGAAAGGCAGGCGGAAGACACGTTTGCTGGTTCTCTATCCATGGGAAACACCTTCGTTGAGTTTGTAAATTATAGGGATGATTTGGAATCTGTTACATCACTGACATCGGTATTCGCGAGTGGAAATATCAGTTTCCTCCATTTTTTCAGGTTTTAATGTAAAGGTCTTTGCAGATGGGATAAGTTTCTAGTTATTCAGTAGTTTACAGCACGCTACCCCTAGCTATAGTTTTGGGTTTCTAGATAAATAATTTCCTGTCTATATCTTCGAATTATGTTGCACAATCGATACTGCTATGCAAACTATATTACCACGTGCTTGATATCGAGATGTATCGCGAAAAAGGTATAATATTCTGGCAAACCATGTGTGAAAATACATGTGTTCTTCTAATGCCCAGAGTCTGGAGATTGGTGTAGAAAAGAGCCCATATTTGTACAACAGTTCGGAGAGTGACTTCAGTCCACCGAGGGCCCTCTGGTCATGCATCAGAAGCAGGTGACTTGTGACCGTCAGGTGCAGGAAGATATCTAGTGCTGCGAGGAGTATGCACAGTGCTGTCTGTCTTTGCGGTATATGTATGAGTGTCTGGCGGTCAATAGCTATCTGAATGATGCAAAAGGGGCGTTTTTGTATAGTGCAGGATACGAATTGTATGTTTACTACATCGACACAGTACATGGTGATATATTGTCGGGTTGAAGATCGGTTTTACACTCTAATATTCAAGCTTCCGTCCTCAGTGGCAGAGCAGTGGAACTGAGTAACAGTCTTCCCATATTTGATGATCTGTATGCCACTTTTGCAGGAATTAACTGTCAGTGCAATACGGCGATCTGTACAAAATAGTTTTACTGCTGAAAGTCTTGGCTGCAAAAAACAATGGCGGACGGTGCTCCCACACCAGCAGCAGGAGCACTTTGATACGTAAATTCAGTGACAAATGGGCTGTCCTGTTCGGATTGCTAGGGTGAAAGCAGTCAATGTTGTTCTGGAACAGATTTCTATAGTGCGTCCAGAGGGGTTACTTGCCTGTTATTTACATAGACATGTGACATCAGTATAACATTGAGAACCTTTTAGCTGCTATGCAAACATCTCTCTTTGTACTGGACCTGCACTGCAACTATGCGTCATCACGCCAGCAATGGTGTCTAGGTGAACACATGTTTCGACAGGAATTTCTCAGGTGTCAAGTATGAAAATGACGCCGCCGACTCATCCTTGCTGGACCCGAACGGACACCTGTGCATGGCTCGGCAGCTGAGGGCCGCATCGTCAGTTTATGGGGGCTGCTGGAGCATGCCGACTCCTGGGAGCCTGTGTGGTAGTGTCCTGTGGGGTCCAGTGGACAGGGGACAGCGGGCAGTGCGTGCACACGTTGGTGTTCTCTGACGCCAGTATACCACTCGAAGAACTCTAACTGTAGACGAGACTTTCACATGCTGGCTGCCGTCGGCAACAGCGGTGGTTTGTGGCGGCATCAAGGCATGTGCACAATGGAGCATCTGATACGTCCCAGTTGATGATAGTTCGAAAGCGTTTGTTATATGCAATGAGTGTTTGTGCATTGCATTATTTTCAGCTGTTTAAGAGTTGTGAGTGTGTTTGCATAACGTTACATATGCATTATTTTTTGACAATTTACGAGTTGCTTGCATGTCTGTATGCTGTGTTGTGCATTATTTTGGTAATTTACGAGTTGTTCACGTGTCTGCACATCAGTGTACTGCTTTATTTACGAGTATTTTGCAGGTCTGTAAACTGTGTATTTGACCCCAAGCACGTCACAGCGAGTGTTTTGTATCAGTGTAACAAATATACTATGTCAAATCCGTCCCTAAATGAATTGTTCGAAAAATAAATAAAGTACACTCCTTCCTCTCTCCAGCAGCCCAGAACAGGATGAGTCCTTTTCCCATCATTTTTCCTTCCAGACTGCCATCTGGGATTACCTCATGGGAGGGAAAATGGCGCCCTCTGATGGTGGTTCTGTGTACTAGCTCAGTTGGAATCCGGTCCTCATGGTGAACACACTGCATAGAGGTACTGCCTCTAATTGTTGCAAGTGTTACTCTGAGATGAAGAGGTTATCACATGAGAGGAATTCGTGGCGGGCCCCATAAAACCAGTCAGAAGACTGATGACCAAAGAAAAACAGCAGTGTGAGACTACGTCACTTGCCAAGAGGGCACCATTCAGACCTGTGGTGGATGTATTTCTGTGAGATAGACAAGGAATGAAATGGCCCCCTGAATCATCTGTCATCGTGTCACCCTGTCCTCGAGATAACCATGAAAGGTATCTTTTTCTTATTAGTCTTCTGACTGGTTTGAAGCGGCCCGCCACGAATTCCGAATTTCTTTCCTGAGCCCTCTGGTGCTCTCAGAGCAACCCTCGCAGCTGGCGTCCTCAATTATTTATTGGACGCATTCCAATCTCTATCTTTCTGTACAATTTTGGGCTCTACAGCTCCCACTAACATCGTGGAGGTTATTTGCAAGATGACTTAACAATTTTCCTGTCATTCTCTTCCTTTTTCTTACCAGTGTTTTCCATACATTTCTTTCCTCGTCTAGTCTGAGGACAATCTCTTCAATTCCTTACCTTAACAGTTCACCTGATCTTCAACATTCTTCTGTATCACTAGATTTTATATTCTGGTCTTCCTACAGTCCATGATTACGGCCGACAACAGAGATTTTGCCGCCCTGAGCGACAATTTCAAGTGCCGCCTCCAACCTCCCTCCCCCCCCCCCCCCCCCTCACCTTTCATTTTCAGACATAGTCAACATTTTCACATCGTCATTCGTCTGTACTTATTTTATATGTCACAGTTACTCATACGTCTTTTTGACGTCAATATGTCTTTAATACCACAGCCAGGTATGGGCCACCAGTCGGTGACACACAAGTGAAACGTTTACGGTGTAATAAATTTAGAGTTATAACTCCGCTCTCAGAGTATGTAATTAAAATCTGTTAAGTTTTCTCGTTTCTAGAGCAGAGAGGAGCGTGAAGTGCAGAAGGATAAGCACTGTGACCTCTGCGGAGAGGGTAATAAGCGGGGAGTAGAGGCGAGCAGAGATACTGCAGAACTTCCACCGCTCACGGTTTGCGTTTCGTACCAGTTGCCTACTCTGGTGTAAGTGACATGTGATAGAGACAGGTTCCATGAACGCCCGTGTTTACAGGGATGTTCTTCTTCACACGCGCTATTTAATTCGTAACATACCACAAAGGTAAAGAGACAAACGAAGAAGTGTTCACTGCAGCGATAAACAGTGGTAGATGCCATACATTCGCAGAAGTTGCAAAAGGCACAAACGTTCCGAACTGAGTCAACGAATCCCGAGCGGAGCTATGGGTCTCAGGGAACAAGAAAAAGTCCACAAAGTAAACAAAATATAGTATGTCAAATATCATCTCCAGCCATGGGTTTGCACAGGCGGGTAACATTAGGCAACCTATTTGGTCGCTAGACAAGACAAATATAGGCTTACTCTACAACACATCTTTGTTAAGTAAATGAATGAAAAGTCACGACACACATAAATACCTTATCTTACAGATATTTTTCTCGCTTTGGTTTCAGCGATCTCCTACACAACTTCGTTTAAATCCAAACATTTAGCTAACTCATGTTCGATCGACGCCGTTGCCAGCTCACACAGTCGCACCCGACCGATTATTGACCTCAGGTACGTTTCAATCAGTTAAAACTTGAAAAATTTCTTTCTCCACTTGCCGCTGTCATTGCTTCTGTTAGAAGATTTTGTAAGGCTATACTTCGTTGGACGCAAAGCCATACTCTTCTATGAGTTTCAAAGTTTCAGTTGGTGTGCAAGTACGGTTTTCTTATGTTGAGACCAATTTAAAAACGACTAGATTCATGTTGCACAGTTTTGAAGACTTATCACCTAGAACGTCAGCTGACAAACACTACTGGCCATTAAAATTTCTACACCAAGAAGAAATGCAGATGATGAACGAGTATTCATTGGACAAATACGAGGTGTGGCTAGAAAAAAACCGGACTAGTACTGGTGAAACAATAAAACGAATGCAATGAGGCTGAAAGTCGGTTGGCCTGTCACGTGACTCTCGCTCCGCCTACTGCTCGAGTTTCATCTGCCTCCTGCACTCAGTCTGCCCGTGGCGTCTGTTTTAAGTAGTTGACGTTTTGTCTGTGCGTCGGAAAATGTTGAGTGTACAGAAAGAACAGCGTGTTAACATCAAATTTTGTTTCAAACTAGGAAAATCTGCAAGTGAAACGTTTGTAATGTTACAACAAGTGTACGGCGATGAGTGTTTATCGCGAACACAAGTGTTTGAGTGGTTTAAACGATTTAAAGGTGGCCGCGAAGACACCAGTGATGACACTCGCACTGGCAGACCATTGTCAGCAAAAACTGATGCAAACATTGAAAAAATCGGTAAACTTGTTCGACAAGATCGCCGTTTAACAATCAGAGCAATGTCTGAGTTAACAGGAGTTGACAAGGAAAGTGTTAGGCAGATTCTTCATGAAAGTTTCAACATGAACAAAGTGTGTTCAAAAATGGTTCCAAAGTGTCTCACAATTGAACAGAAGGAACGCCGAAGAATGATTTGTTCTGACATCCTGGAAAGCATTGAAAGTGATCCCACCTTCTTACAAAATGTTATTACTTGCGATGAATCGTGGTTTTTTACTTACGATCCCGAAACTAAACGCCAATCGATGCATTGGAAAACTCCTGGTTCTCCACGACAAAAAAAAGCACGAATGTCAAAATCGAAATTCAAGGCAATGATGATTGTTTTTTTTTTTGACATCAAAGGGATTGTACACATTGATTGGGTACCAGAGGGACAAACAGTGAATCAGCATTACTACATTAGCGTCCTGGCTACCCTACGTGAGCGAGTACGGAGAAAACGGAACGATTTGTGGAGAAAAAAGTCATGGATCCTTCACCAAGACAATGCCCCAGCTCACAGTGCGTTGTCAGTGAAGACGTTTTTGGCAAAACACAACATTCCCATCTTAGATCATCCACCCTACTCACCTGATTTGGCCCCCTGTGACTTTTTTCTTTTCTCTACAGTCAAGTCAGCTTTGAAAGGAACTAGATTTGAGACTGTTGAAGCAGTAAAAGAAAAAGCGACGGAAGTAATGTATATACTTACCGAAAATGATCTGCAGCATTGCCATGAACAGTGGAAAATTCGTATGGAGCGGTGTAGAGACCGAGGAGGAGACTG
Source organism: Schistocerca serialis cubense (assembly GCF_023864345.2). NCBI lineage: Eukaryota > Metazoa > Arthropoda > Insecta > Orthoptera > Acrididae > Schistocerca > Schistocerca serialis. The sequence goes on from NC_064638.1 coordinate 205,179,409, forward strand.
CATTGAAGGAGATAACATGAAATTGTAAATAATTGTAAATAAATGTTTTTTCCAGCATCAGTCCGGTTTTTTTCTACCCGCACCTCGTATATCATACTAGAACTGACATGTGATTACATTTTCACGCAATTTGGGTGCATAGATCCTAAGAAATCAGTACCCAGAACAACCACCTCTGGCCATAATAACGGCCTTCATACGCCTGGGCATTGAGTCAAACAGAGCTTGGATGGCGTGTACAGGTACAGCTGTCCATGCAGCTTCAACACGATACCCCAGTTAATCAGGAGTAGTGACTGGCGTATTGTGACGAGCCTGTTGCTCGGCCACCATTGACCAGACGTTTTAAATTGGTGAGAGATCTGGAGAATGTGTTGGCCAGGGCAGCAGTCCAACATTTTCTGTATCCAGAAAGGCCCGTACAGGACCTGCAACATGTGGTCGTGCATTATCCTGCTGAAATGTAGGGTTTCACAGGGATGGAATGAAGGGTAGAGCCACGGATCTGAAATGAAACGTCCACTGTTCAAAGTGCCGTCAATGCGAACAAGAGGTGACCGAGACGTGTAACCAATGGTACCACATACCATCACGCCGGGTGATACGCCAGTATGGCGATGACGAATACACGCTTCCAGTGTGCGTTCACCGCGATGTCGCCAACACGGATGCGACCATCATGATGCTGTAAACAGAACCTGGATTCATCCGAAAAAATGACGTTTTGCCATTAGTGCACCCAGGTTCGTCGTTGAGTACACCATCACAGGCGCTCCTGTCTGTGATGCAGCGTCAAGGGTAACCGCAGCCATGGTATCCGAGCTGATAGTCCATGCTGCTGCAAACGTCGTCGAACTGTTCGTGGAGATGGTTATTGTCTAGCAAACGACCCCATCTGTTGACTCAGGGATCGAGACGTGGCTGCACGATCCGTTACAGCCATGCGGATGACATACCTGTCATCTTGACTGCTAGTGATGCGAGGCCGTTGGGATCCAGCACGGCGTTCCGTATTACCCTCCTGAACCCACCGGTTCCATATTCTGCTAACAGTCATTGTATGTCGACCAACGCGAGATGCAATGTCGCGATACGATAAACCGCAATCGCGATGGGCTACAATCCGACCTTTATCAAAGTCGGAAACGTGATGGTACTCATTTCTCCTCCTTACAGGAGGCATCACAACAACGTTTCACCAGGCAACGCCGGTCAACTGCTGTTTGTGTATGAGAAATCGGTTGGAAACGTTTCTCATGTCAGCACGTTGTAGGTGTCGTCAACGGCGCCAAACTTGTGTGAATGCTCTGAAAAGCTAATCATTTGCATATCATAGCATATTCTTCCTGTCGGTTAAATTTCGCGTCTGTAGCACGTCATCTTCGTGGAGTAGCAATTTTAATGGCCAGTAGTGTATTTTTAATTTTATTAACGTCGCAAAAAGATCTTAAAGCTTACTGTGATTTTTAATTTGTTGAAATCTCTCACTGGGTGCAAATGCTATATAACATCAACAGCTTTCAACTAAAAATCTATTTTGTGCTGCATTTCTGGATATTTTCTCTCATACTGGAAATGTTTCTTCTTCCGTCTCTTTCGTATCTCCCTTGTACCACCCACGGACGGGTTTTCTCTAGCGAGTTGGAATGCTCGTTCCTTATAAAGTAGTAGAAACTCTTGGAATGTGATGTCCTACCTGCAATTGGTGAAATACTCTGTTATCTTTTCGAGTAAGTCAATAGTTTTCGATGTATCTGTTTGTAGGTTTTTGCTGACAACATTCATATGGAGTAATATATTATACCATACTTCCACAGAGCAAACAAACGTAAATTCACAAATAAGGTTTGCCAAACTGCCAGCATCATGTGCAATCATTCTATATGTATTTTCGTCTTCATCGGCTTCATGCTGTGTATCGTAGCCCCCTCCTACTTTATAGTTAAGAGGGGTGAATGCGTCGAAGCTACTTTCCCATCTTGTACTCAAGGGCTTCAACGTTAGGGCGAATATATGTACATTCAAACCGCCCAGAGTCACGTAGAAACAGAAAAGAAATCATAAAATTTTCTCGCCAAACGAGAGAATAAAATTGCATATTCTGCTGCCTTTGCAGCGTCATTCACAACTGTATTTAGGGAATGACTATTGCAGGGAATAGAAAATTCTTTAGGATTTATATCCAAAATATGCTCTGGTTTCTACGTTCTTGCGTTTCGTATTGGAACCGTTATCACAGCCTTACCCCCTCATGTCATCCAACAGTATTTTCACTATGTAACTGTTTGAAGACTACCTCTGTAAGCCCCAAACCAGATATATCTCTTACAGGTGCAAAGCCACGAAAATGTTCACTAATATTTATATCACAAGTGACAATATTATTAGAATTCACATTAACGAAACTCACTATCATTGTAATTTGTTCAATACCATAAATTTAGTTCAAACTTATGACATGTAGCAGGTTTCAGTAAAAACAATATTTTGTTTTTAATTTTTTGATGGAGGATGTGAATTACTTTACGTCGTATATTCTTACCTACATAATTATGAGAGTTATTTTCATCACGAGTTGTTCTCCTTATATATCCCCATAGAACTAAATCAAAGTTTTCAAATAATTCGACCACTTCTAAGAAATTCCGTTGCGAATAAGCGCGTTGTCTTAAGTTTCTTTTAAAGGAAGACGCTGTCTCGCCTAAAAATGAATAATTGCAATAAAGCTTTGGATCGCACATTTCCAGTGCCGGGTTTCCGCAGTAAATATCTGCGGAGATTCTGCCAGAATTTAATCTCCTGAAGAGCTCTGCCCACTTATGGTGCGATTATATGTGCACTTGGGACCTACCATGGCTATCTAATGTCTCAGAAATGTTAGGCCAGTTGTTGTAATCACCTATCATGAGAAACATTTTCATTATGAGTATTTGACATGATCATTCAGTGCAGGAGACGATCTATAATTTTGTACTGTAGTCTTCTTCGGAAACCAATTTATTTGTCAAGGTCGCTATGGTAACACAGTTACTGGATTACTAGTTTCGGAAATATGAAGTGCCATCCTCAGATCTACACTCCAGGAAATTGAAATAAGAACACCGTGAATTCATTGTCCCAGGAAGGGGAAAACTTTATTGACACATTCCTGGGGTCAGATACATCACATGATCACACTGACAGAACCACAGGCACATAGACACAGGCAACAGAGCATGCACAATGTCGGCACTAGTACAGTGTATATCCACATTTCGCAGCAATGCAGGCTGCTATTCTCCCATGGAGACGATCGTAGAGATGCTGAATGTAGTCCTGTGGAACGGTTTGCCATGCCATTTCCACCTGGCGCCTCAGTTGGACCAGCGTTCGTGCTGGACGTGCAGACCACGTGAGACGACGCTTCATCCAGTCCCAAACATGCTCAATGGGGGACAGATCCGGAGATCTTGCTGGCCAGGGTAGTTGACTTACACCTTCTAGAGCACGTTGGGTGGCACGGGATACATGCGGACGTGCATTGTCCTGTTGGAACAGCAAGTTCCCTTGCCGGTCTAGGAATGGTAGAACGATGGGTTCGATGACGGTTTGGATGTACCGTGCACTATTCAGTGTCTCCTCGACGATCACCAGTGGTGTACGGCCAGTGTAGGAGATCGCTCCCCACACCATGATGCCGGGTGTTGGCCCTGTGTGCCTCGGTCGTATGCAGTCCTGATTGTGGCGCTCACCTGCACGGCGCCAAACACACATACGACCATCATTGGCACCAAGGCAGAAGCGAGTCTCATCGCTGAAGACGACACGTCTCCATTCGTCCCTCCATTCACGCCTGTCGCGACACCACTGGAGGCGGGCTGCACGATGTTGGGGCGTGAGCGGAAGACGGCCTAACGGTGTGCGGGACCGTAGCCCAGCTTCATGGAGACGGTTGCGAATGGTCCTCGCCGATACCCCAGGAGCAACAGTGTCCCTAATTTGCTGGGAAGTGGCGGTGCGGTCCCCTACGGCACTGCGTAGGATCCTACGGTCTTGGCGTGCATCCGTGCGTCGCTGCGGTCCGGTCCCAGGTCGACGGGCACGTGCACCTTCCGCCGACCACTGGCGACAACATCGATGTACTGTGGAGACCTCACGCCCCACGTGTTGAGCAATTCGGCGGTACGTCCACCCGGCCTCCCGCATGCCCACTATACGCCCTCGCTCAAAGTCCGTCAACTGCACATACGGTTCACGTCCACGCTGTCGCGGCATGCTAGCAGTGTTAAAGACTGCGATGGAGCTCCGTATGCCACGGCAAACTGGCTGACACTGACGGCGGCGGTGCACAAATGCTGCGCAGCTAGCGCCATTCGACGGCCAACACCGCGGTTCCTGGTGTGTCCGCTGTGCCGTGCGTGTGATCATTGCTTGTACAGCCCTCTCGCAGTGTCCGGAGCAAGTATGGTGGGTCTGACACACCGGTGTCAATGTGTTCTTTTTTCCATTTCCAGGAGTGTATAATAAGTAAGCATTCAGAGGTTACAGGCTTACAGTCATATAGAAAATGTAGTAGAGCATACACAAGAGCTTAGTGACAAGAAATACATACTCTTAAAACCGGGCAGTGGTATTTACATCATACAACGCTTATACCACTTTGTCACAAGATGATTATACAATACGCGACAAAATAACAAATGCCATAAAATCCTACTCATTTGGACGGATACAACTCGAAGTCAACATATAAGACGAATACCTCTAATGAGTATAATTTTAAATAAAACCATACCATAAAAAAATCGAGGCATTACAATGATATGCCAGGTGTGGTATAATAAAGTATATACAGCTTGGAGTACGAATAGCACAAACAAGACCGACACGTGCTACGTTTTGTGGTACAATGCCATTTTGGCTCCGACAGTGTAACTGGAGACTGGATTTAGAGTATAACTCAAGCTAGTGCTAAGAGGTAGCATCAGACGCGATCTGCACTGCGTGACGTCAATTACAACTAATGTAACGAGGTCACTCATTTGCTTAACATTGAAACTAACAGAAGGAATGTAACATCAAAGTTTCATACACCACGTAATCATAACAGCAAAGTTTACACAAACTGTATGTAAAAGAAACAGAGTGTTATAAATTGTCGTGGATGGCTGCCTGCGCCATCAGATAAAAATTGGAAGCATTTCGTAACATAAGGATGATGGAATATATTACATTAACAGATTTGTGCCATACAATATAAATAATAAAACTAGTTTTAGGGGAAAGATGCACAGTCGATATTTACAGAATTATGAACTGGGATTAGACCTTATAGGCGAAGAATGAAACAATTATTTAACAGGAAATTGTAGAACAAGCCTCTACACAGTGTAAGCTATAAACGTAGAATACCATTCATTTATGAAGCATACCTATATGAAGCTACGTGCAAAGTATACGTTATTTTTATTAAATTTTCACCTGCACATCGAAGTACCACCAGCATATGAGTGAAACAGCAGCCGGTCGATCACCATTAGACACCATTTGTGGGGGAAAGATGCACAGTCGATATTGACAGAATTATGAATTGGTATTAGACCTTATAGGCGAAGGATGAAACAATTATTTAACAGGAAATTGTAGAACAAGCCTCTACACAGTGTAGGACTGTTCATGACTGTTCATGAAGGAAGTTAACTTCAGTTGCACTGATCAGCCGGCCACTGTTGCCGAGCGGTTCTAGGCGCTTCAGTCCGGAACCGCGCTGCTGCTGCGGTCGCCGGTTCGAATCCTGACTCGGGCATGGATTTGTGGGATGTCCTTAGGTTAGTTAGGTTTAAGTAGTTCTAAGTTTAGAGGTCTGAAGATGTTCAGATGTGTGTGAAATCTTATGGGACTTAACTGCTAAGATCATCAGTCCCTAAGCTTACACACTACTTAACCTAAATTATCCTAAGGACAAACACACACACCCATGCCCGAGGGAGGACTCGAAACTCCACCGGGTCCAGCCGCACAGTACATGACTGCAGCGCCTCGACCGCGCGGCTAATCCTGCGCGGCGGGACCGATGATTGGTTCAATTGGCTCTGAGCACTATGGGACTTAACATCTGTGGTCATCAGTCCCCTAGAACTTAGAACTACTTAAACCTAACTAACCTAAGGACATCACACACATCCATGCCCGAGGCAGGATTCGAACCTGCGACCGTAGCAGTCGCGCGGTTCCGGACTGCGCGCCTAGAACCGCTAGACCACCGCGGCCGGCAGGGACCGATGACCTCAGATGGTAAGTCCCATAGTGATTAGAGACATTGGAACCATTTTTTGGACTTATAAACTGACTACGCTACGTAATTGCAGTGATACGTTATTTCCACATCACCATCAGTCGGCGTGAACAGTAAAACACTTATTTAAAATTCAATATTCTTGTTGTATCTGTGATGTACTCGTCGATTTATTAATTACTTATATATATCTGTACCCTGCAGGATTATAGAATGTATTTTTATGGAAATTTCTCTCGAAGCGATTAGTCTTCAGCAAGTAGGGCAGATCTTGAATTTTTTGGTGGAAATTTTAATCTACGCTCGGTTGGCCAAAATAGAACTAACTTTGCGGATATAGGGAGAACGAGAAGTTCAACATCAATCTTCTTCGAAACTAAGGGCGATCGCACAAAACGCCACTGTAGTCCGGTCTGCGAACGATGGCGGTACGGTTGAGGCAAGAACGGGGTTGCATTGTTGACGGTTCCATATGACAGTTGCAGTACGCGCATTCACGTGCTTCGTAGTTGATGGAAGCGTGTCTCCAGCAAATTATGTCCCTTGCTTACTTGCGTAAAATTTGTCGCTCACCAACACCGTCAGGCATGACAACTCGCAACAAACCGAATAAAAATTCTTTAAATAACTCGCTACGATCACGTATAATGCTCGCATTGCTTACAATATTCACAGCAGAGCGCTCAGAACACTACGGAATGCTCATTGGCTGTCGGAGGACGTGTAACGTAGGTGCGCAGAACAAGCCCAAACTCGACCGCCACCCTTCGTGACTCCAATTATATCCACGTATGCAAGATAGGCCCCTCCAAAATGCACCTGACACACATCAAAATCCGTGATTAACGTGCCTGAGGTCCCCTTGAGATTCTGTAGCTGCTCCTCCGTGCGCCTTACAATTCAATATCTGATTTCCTAATTTATTTCTGATCTTGATGTAAACATGCTGGGATCTTCCCATTTATTCACGTCCTTTTTATCGTCTTGTGATTGTTGAACATTGTATTCACTATTAATAGCTGAAATTTATTGCAGAACTCAGGCTTCCTGCTCTCTCAATGCTACTTAATATTCTTCTGCAACTCTCCAATAACTCTGTTTCATTGCACGTACATTCTCTCTCCCCTAATCTTCTTCTTATGATGTCGGCATGTACTTCAATTATCACTGATGACCTGATTCTAATGAACCTACTGGCCGATAATACGCATCGGTTTCTTCACCCACTGCACTTCACAGTGGCGAGTCCCCAGCTTTCCCGAATTGTGTCATAATGGTCCACCGCTGAAGATGCCTGTGTATCCCTCCAGGTTCTCCAACAACCGTCCTATGGAACTCATCTATGACGCCATCGAGGAAATAAGCACCCTTTGGTTGCAGTTCTGTCTTGTATCCGTGAGTTGATGGCTGCGGTCGAACGGACTGGGATAGCTCCACAACACTTTCGGTCTCTCTGTTCTGAGGTTAAAAATTCAAACATGCAAAATAATAGAAGCGTACAGAAGCATCTACAGCTCTGTAGTAAAAACTACAGACGTTGACAGTACGTAGAGACAACTGAAATATTAGTAAGGATGGAATAATCAGCCAGAAGTAACAGAAAAGTTGAGTCATGCCAATATCTGCTTTATTTCCTCACATAGTTTCAATTTTAGTACAACAACTAATAAATTACAATAATAATATTGCATTTCAATAATAATAAATTTACTGTGCGACTCAGAATCAATGCAGCTGTAGTCATATACTCATCCTCTACTTTCGCCTAAGCACACAGAAGCAGAACCGGGGAAATTAAGTAAACATTATTTTCTAACATAAATATAGTTCATAGAGTTTCCACAAATTCTCGTAGTACGAGTGCTGTTGAATAAGAAGTACTCATACACCAGAAATGCACTCAACCATTTGAAATATATTGGAGCGCTAAACCCACGCAACTCACGTAATATTGGTAGAATGAAGACTTTCACGACTGGATGACATTGCTGCTGGTAAACTTTTCGGCATAAGGTCGTCATCCACGAAACTCTCCTGATTCTGATGCCTATTTTCTGTATTACTTCGTCGACACCTGTAGACTTTTTTATTTTTTTACACTCTAAATTTTTTCGAAATTTGTAGCATGAAATTCTGAATGTCCTTCGTGTTCCTTATGAATTCTGTACTTGCGGAAAATATCTGAAGCTTTTTTTGCCCATAGTACTTTTCTAGAAGATTAGTTTTCCCTGCAGCTGTGGTTGCATCTTCGACAACATCTTATGATATTCCCTTATTATTATTATTATTATTATTATTATTATTATTATTGTTATTATTATTGAAATGCAATATTATTATTGTAATTTATTAGTTGTTGTACTAAAATTGAAACTATGTGAGGAAATAAAGCAGATATTGGCATGACTCAACTTTTCTGTTACTTCTGGCTGATTATTCCATCCTTACTAATATTTCAGTTGTCTCTACGTACTGTCAACGTCTGTAGTTTTTACTACAGAGCTGTAGATGCTTCTGTACGCTTCTATTATTTTGCATGTTTGAATTTTTCTTTGTTTTGCTAGTCTGGTTCTACATCTCGGACAAAAAATTTGGCGTCAATAGGAAAAGGGGAAGGGGTGCTTCTTGGCCCCCAAATTCGAAATAAAACGAGTAAGAGCATAAAGGTCTAATTTATTTTACAATCAAAAATACATTGTACAGAAGCAGCCAATTAATTTTCACTGCTTTCAGCTCAGTAATTAATATTAATGCATAAGCAATTTATAATACAGTCCATTTAACTACCCCATACAGCGTTCACTATCAGGAAAGAACATTCTTTTTTAAAGTCCCATTCGTGCTCCTGCAGAACTACAGTCATGAGCTTGGTGCTTCCCTCAGGCGAAACATTTACAAATTTTACTTTATTAACTGAGTGTCAACGTTGAAAAAAACTACATTTCATGCACCGAGACTAATCTGTCCCTAAGAGCACGACACAAATGAAATATTAGTTTGTAATCTAGTAAAGAACAGTATTCTCTTGTTAGAAACAAACTGTTAGCCCTCGTCATTGATCATTTATCTGATTCGATTGATATCCACTTGAACTCTTTTAATGTTTCCTTCAGATGGCTGTGTGTCACAATTCAGTGTATTGAATATTTTATTTTCAATCAAAAAGCAAACTGCGGCAAAGAATGACAAGACGACGACCGCTTGGCAAGCCGTGCGGTCTGACGCGCTGCTTCCCGAGCGGGAAGGCGTGCCGGTCCCCGGCACGAATCTGCCCGTCGGATTAGTGTCGTGGCCCGGTGTGCTGGAAAGTCTGTGGGTGGTTTTTAAGGTGGTTTTCCAGCTGCTTCGGCGAATGGGTGCTGGTTCCCTTATTTCGCCTCAGTTACACTATGTCGGCGATTGCTGCGCAAACACTGCCCCCACGTAAGCGTACACCATAATTACTCTACTATTCAAAAATTGGGGTTATACTCATCTGAAATGAGGCGTTCCCGAGGGGGGGGGGTGGAGGGGGGAGGGGGGGGGCGAACAGCACAATAACCCTGGGTTCGATGTGGGGCGGCGGTGCGGTGAGTGGACTGCTGTACCTGTTATGGGGTTGTGTACAACTGAGGGCTACGACGGGGAAGAAGCCTCTCCATCGTTTCTAGATCTCCAATTCAATACATACATACCTACATTCATGACAAAACGACTGACTGAGAGAACGAATATCGCAAAGGACATTTCAATTTTTGTGAAAGCATGAGTGAGATCGACAGCCTGACATTTACAGAGTTTTCAAGGACTGCTGAAATCTGTACACTGTATTTTGGCTGCAGAGGAGGCCCAGACAAGTAATAGAGGCAATTTCTGCTTCTGGTGCTATTTCAAATAAATGTTCAGACAATAAATAAATAAGTCTTGCCGACGACTTTACATGACAGGTACCCCCAGGAGCACGGAAAAATACTGCACGATAGTTGGTTCTGGTCTTTTGACACATAAGTAATTTATACAACCGATAATTGTAAAGTAAATTAGTTAATGGTTCTGGCAGTATTTTCGCACTCATTTCACGCTAGTAGTACCATAGCAAACAAATTTACTCCCGTAAAAGAACTGTAGGCGAAGACACAGAATATGATACGATTCCTACCTTCCCTTCAAAATGAAAGACTGAAGAAGTTCGAGTTAAGCGCTAAGAAGGATATTAATTATTTTCAGCCATAATGACTACGTTTGTGAACCGTGTCTGTGTGGGATAATTATTTATTTCAACTTTCTGCTACCAGTCACTGTCATATAAAAGCCTTTCATACTATTTTCGTAACACATAACTGATGCAAATCTATCTGCATCCTATACAGGCTGTGATATACATAGTCAACCACAAAGAAGAAAACCAGCAGAAGACATCACTGATTTCGATTTCTAGCCATACACTGCCTCCTCCTTCCCCCCAAATGCCACACCAGCAGCTACAGTAAAAAACAATGGACAAGTGTTCTAGATTAATCTAGTTTAAGACTGTTTATTTTTAAGTAACATTTCTCTATGTATGTACGTATGTATAAACGCCTGAAGATGAAGAGAACATGTTCCAAACGCGTTGCATTATGTTAGATTAAGCATAAAATAAAAAGTGACTGGTAGCAGAAACTTGAAATAAATAAAAAGAAAGTGTCCTCTCGCACGGACCTGTCCCTACACAGCCTGTTGTCACTGGACCGTCATCTGATCAACGTTAACTGTGAAACTATCCAGGAATTAAATTGGATTAACAGACTAATCTAAGTGCATTATTATTCACAGGTGATAAAGTAACAATAGAAGAAAGTGAAGACGACCTCCAGTTAGCAGTGCATAAGTTAAACAAATTAGTACGAGTACATAATACAATCAACAACTTCCATTATTTGAGTTGAAAGTCCTGCCATTTCAAAGTACAGGGTGTTTCAAAAATGACCGGTATATTTGAAACGGCAATAAAAACTAAACGAGCAGCGATAGAAATACACCGTTTGTTGCAATATGCTTGGGACAACAGTACATTTTCAGGGGGACAAACTTTCGAAATTACAGTAGTTACAATTTTCAAAAACAGATGGCGCTGCAAGTGATGTGAAAGATATAGAAGACAACGCAATCTGTGGGTGCGCCATTCTGTACGTCGTCTTTCTGCTGTAAGCGTGTGCTGTTCACAACGTGCAAGTGTGCTGTAGACAACATGGTTTATTCCTTAGAACAGAGGATTTTTCTGGTGTTGGAATTCCACCGCCTAGAACACAGTGTTGTTGCAACAAGATGAAGTTTTCAACGGAGGTTTAATGTAACCAAAGGACCGAAAAGCGATACAATAAAGGATCTGATTGAAAAATTTCAACGGACTGGGAACGTGACGGATGAACGTGCTGGAAAGGTGGGGCGACCGCGTACGGCAACCACAGAGGGCAATGCGCAGCTAGTGCAGCAGGTGATCCAACAGCGGCCTCGGGTTTCCGTTCGCCGTGTTGCAGCTGCGGTCCAAATGACGCCAACGTCCACGTATCGTCTCATGCGCCAGAGTTTACACCTCTATCCATACAAAATTCAAACGTGGCAACCCCTCAGCGCCGCTACCATTGCTGCACGAGAGACATTCGCTAACGATATAGTGCACAGGATTGATGACGGCGATATGCATGTGGCCAGCATTTGGTTTACTGACGAAGCTTATTTTTCCCTGGACGGCTTCGTCAATAAACAGAACTGGCGCATATGGGGAACCGAAAAGCCCCATGTTGCAGTCCCATCGTCCCTGCATCCTCAAAAAGTACTGGTCTGGGCCGCCATTTCTTCCAAAGGAATCACTGGCCCATTTTTCAGATCCGAAACGATTACTGCATCACGCTATCTGAACATTCTTCGTGAATTTGTGGCGGTACAAACTGCCTTAGACGACACTGCGAACACCTCGTGGTTTATGCAAGATGGTGCCCGGCCACATCGCAAGGCCGACGTCTTTAATTTCCTGAATGAATATTTCGATGATCGTGTGATTGCTTTGGGCTATCCGAAACATACAGGAGGCGGTGTGGATTGGCCTCCCTATTCGCCAGACATGAACCCCTGTGACTTCTTTCTGTGGGGACACTTGAAAGACCAGGTGTACCGCCAGAATCCAGAAACAATTGAAGAGCTGAAGCAGTACATCTCATCTGCATGTGAAGCCATTCCGCCAGACACGTTGTCAAAGGTTTCGGGTAATTTCATTCAGAGACTACGCCATATTATTGCTACGCATGGTGGATATGTGGAAAATATCGTACTATAGAGTTTCCCAGACCGCAGCGCCATCTGTTGTTGAAAATTGTAACTACTGTAATTTCGAAAGTTTGTCTGCCAGAAAATGTACTGTTGTCCCAAGCATATTGCAACAAACGGTGTATTTCTATCGCTGCTCGTTTAGTTTTTATTGCCGTTTCAAATATACCGGTCATTTTTGAAACACCCTGTAAATACCCAGTACGATCGAAAATTGTAGTTGACAACGAAGTAAAAATAGTAATTGAGAACAAAATAATTGAAGTGATGTAACGTTTTAAATATTTGGGCTGTGACACAAGTTCTAATAAGGATGATGATATATATACGAAAATCTACAAAAATTTTAAAACAAAATGTGGAACAATAAACAGAACACTTCACTACAAATCTCGAAAAGATATAAAAATTAAATTTTATAAAACTGGGTGACATCATTATTGCAGTGTGTAAGAGGGGGCATAAATAAAAATAAAGATGATAGTAAAATACAAGAAGCAGACCTGATGTTACTGAGGAAAGTAAAGGACTGCACAAGCAGAGATTTAACAAAGCATGAAAATGTTCGAAATGAGCTGAATGTACTTGTTGTTAATGAGGATATAACTGAATAAAGAGAGAGGTGGAAGCAACGTGCGAATAGAGTGAAAGATAAAAGACTGTCATGGAAAATCATGACCTACAACACAGAAGGGAGGAGGGACGTTGCTCGACCAACGAAGCAATGGATATGAACCTTGTGAACACTAAACAGGCATAAACCTAATTCGTGTAAAGCGACAATCACGACGACGAATTTTTCATTTCTATACATTTAAATCAGTTGCCAATTTTTGCACCACTTTGAAATCTTATCAGTATCAGACTAAAAATCTGCAAAACCCTTTTCAGATCGTGTTTGATTATAGATAAGTTAATCATGTGCGAAAAGTCGAAGTTACTACTAGTATGGTCTGAAAGGTGATCAAAAAGTGAGTATAAATTCGAAAACTGAATAAATCATGGAATAATGTAGATTTAGAGGTACAAATTGACACACATGCTTGGAATGACATGGGGTTTTATTAGAACCAAAAAAATACAAAAGTTCGAAAAATGTCTGACAGATGGCGCTTCATCCGATCAGAATAGCAATAATTAGCATAACAAAGAAAGACAAAGCAAAGATGTTCTTTACAGGAAATGCTCAATATGTCCACCATCATTCCTCAACAATAGCTGTAGTCGAGGAATAACGTTGTGAACAGCACGGTAAAGCATGTTCGGATTATGGTGAGGCATTGGCGTCGGATGTTGTCTTTCAGCATCCATAGAGATGTCGGTCGATCACCATACACTTGCGACTTCAGGTAACCCCAAAGCCAATAATCGCACGGACTGAGGTCTGGCGATCTGGGAGGCCAAGCATGACGAAAGTGGCGGCTGAGCACACGATCATCATCAAACGACGCGCGCAAGAGATCTTTCACGCGTCTAGCAATATAGGGTGGAGCGCTATACTGCTTAAAGATCGTACGTTCCATCAGGTGTTTATCAACCAGGCCGGGGATGATGCGATTCTTAACATACCGACGTACCTCTCACCCGTGAAGGTAGCAGTTGAAAAACCAGAATCACGAATTTGATCGAAGAAAAAAGGCCCGATAACGGTAGATGTGGTAAATCTAACCCATTCCTTGACTTTCTCGTCGTGCAATGGACTTTCTACGACAGTTCTAGGATTATCGGTAGCCTAAATTCTGCAGTTGTGGGCGTTGACAGACCCTCGGAGCGTGAAATGAGCTTCGTCGGTCCACAACACGTTACTCAACCAATAGTCATCTTCCGCCGTCTTTTTAAACGCCCATACCGCAAATGCCCTCCGCTTCACTAAATCGCCAGGTAACAGTTCATGATGCCGATGGATTTTGTACGGATAGCATCGGAGGGTACGCCTCAGTGCCAACCAAACAGTAGTGTATGGAATGCCGGTGCGGCGTGCGACTGCACGAGCGCTGACTTCCCCGTGCATAGACGAACCCGCTACGGTCTCCATTTCTTCCTGAACTGTCTCGGCAGCAGTATGCCTTGTGCTCGGTCGGCCACTACGGGGTCTATCGTCTAAACAACCCGTGGCATCGAACTTCGAAATCATTCTCGCCACAGCTGCATTTGTTAACGGACCTTTACCCGTTCGAATCCCCTTCCTATGGCGACAGGATCGTAACGCTGAACTAACACATTCCCCATTCTGATAAATCAGCTTCACTAAAAGCGCCTTTTCAGGTAATGACAACATGCTGCGACTGCTGGCGCATCTGATTCTCTCTCTCTCATTACAGATCCTTTTATACACAATTGTCATGCGCAGTCACTGACGTTTTGCTGTCCAGCGCCATCTGTCGGACATTTTGTGAACTTTGTTTTTTTCTGGTTCTAATAAAGCCCAATGTCATTCCAAGCATGTGTGTCAATTTTTACCTCTCTATCTACATTATTCCGTGGTTTATTAAGTTTTCAAATTTATACTGACTTTTTGACAACCGGTATATAACACGAAAAGCAAGAGTTCCAAAGAAAATCAGTCCTAGGACACGTACGTGGTTACTTATACACCTGTCGGCGATTCTCCATCCGAGAGAACATCCTGTTGAAATGTGTGCGCGAGTAGCAGCGACCCGTTGCTTTAGCGCACACGAACCTCGACCGCGACCTACGCCGCCGGCTTCGACCGCACCTGCCGCCTGCCGCCGGGATTTCATTCGGCAGCTGTCGCTGACGCGTGAAGCCGCCCTGCTGACCCACATATCGGCGACGCCTCTGACCCCCGGCCCGTGCTGCTAACAAAACCAGCGGGACGGCCGTAATGCGACTACCAGCCGACGAGCCCTCGTGCACAGGGGATGTGGCGCGGGTCGGGGAAAATTCGACAACCGCATTCACCGTTCACCTACGTCTACAGGCTAATGTAAGAACAACAAAATTAAAATCTTCACACGAAACAATCTGATTCAGGACTGGCAGGGCCAAAACGAGGTCACATCCTCCAGCAACCCGTGAATCAGCAATGACACCGAGTTTTCCTGTTGCCAAACAGTCCTCTTCGGACTGTATAACTGCCCACGTCGTGTTGTGCCGGCTCCACTGCAGCTTGAATTGATTTTTAACTTTGTTTTATATGCCCGACTTCTAATTTCACCACACAAGTCTGCAGGGTTGAGCAGATGACGACATGCAATACAATTTGTTAAAGCGGAGTTCGCCGTTATTAATTATGTTTTTAGATTTAATTTTATTACTCGTACAGAGACTCAACGTTCCTCTGTTTACAGCGCGTCGTCAAAATAAGTATGAAATGCTAATGTCTTTGCAATACATAATGTCGACTATTGAGTTAAAGTTCGTACCTATTTTGCCATTTTAGAGAAGAGAAACCTTAAGTGCTTCTGCTTCTATAGTCTCAGTATCAAATGTTCACTAATTTCAAAAAATGGTTCAAATGGCTCTGAGCACTATGGGACTTAACATCTATGGTCATCAGTCCCCTAGAACTTAAAACTACTTAAACCTAACTAACCTAAGGACATCACACAACACCCAGCCATCACGAGGCAGAGAAAATCCCTGACCCCGCCGGGGATCGAACCCGGGAACCCGGGCGTGGGAAGCGAGAACGCTACCGCACGACCACGAGATGCGGGCACTAATTTCAATTTACTTCATTTCTCAGTCCAGTATTTAACACAAATTATATATGAATGTCATTTCAGAGATATTACGTCGGTCCCCCACTAACGGAATAACGCGTAATTGTCATTTAAGATCACTTTTATTAATAATCCTTTTTCTCATGACGTAAATGTTAATGAATGATCACTATCTAGGAGGAAAGATGGATTGATCCTAATCATGAGATAATAGCTTTTAATGAGCCCGCAATCGTTCATTAAATAAAAATTCACGTTCAAGGATGATGTGTGAACAACTTTTGTTACGTCCGTTTTTACGTATCTGTCAAAAGTAATCCTGTCGCTCACAATTCAAATTAACACTGACGTTAACCCCTTTTGTCGGAACATCGAATCGTAACTATTATGTGAAAGTTTATTATAGTCCCCGAATTAATTCCTTTCAGATACGCGCACGACCGAACAGCAGAACGGAACACAAACGACTTGTTTTAACAACCGAACAGCGCAATGACGTTACATTACGACAATGTCCGCCCAATGAACATATCTTTGAGTTTATCTTCGCTACTCTGCCTAATTAAATTATTCCTAATTACAATTTATTCAGCTATTTAACGAAAACATCTAACAAAAAATGAAATAAATTTATCCCAACGTAAAAGATCCGTTATAAGTGGTACAGATTATCATACACGAGACAGATTTATACAGCGTTCAATGAAACATAAGCGTTATCCGATCAAAAGTATCTGGACACCTATTAGTGAACAATAATATGGGGTGTGTCTATGCATCCCTCTATCTACGTCTACGGTTAAAACGTCTGTAAGCACTATGGGACTTAACAGCTGAGGTCATCAGCCCCCTAGACTTAGAACTACTTAAACCTAACTAACCTAAGGACATCACACACATCCATGCCCGAGGCAGAATTCGAACCTGCGACCGTAGCAGCAGTGCGGTTCCAGACTAAAGCGTCTAGAACCGCTCGGCCACAGCAGGCCGGCTCTACGTCTACAACTAAATCTACGTGATTACTCTGCTGGCAGAGGGTTCAATGAAACACCTTCAAGCTGTCTCTTTACCGTTCCACTCTCGAAAGAGCGCGGGAAAAACTAGCACTTAAATTTTTCTGTGCAAGCCCTGATTTCTCTTATTTTATCGTGATGATCGTTTCCCCCTATGTAGGTGTCTGCCAACTAAATGTTTTCGCAATCGGAGGAGAAAACCGAGTATTGAAATTTCATAAGATCCCGTCGCAATGAAAAACGCCTGGTTTTAATGACTGCCACTCCAATTCACGTATTATGTTTGGGGCACTATCTGCCCTATACCGCAAAAATACAAAACGAGCTGCCCTTCTTTGAACTTTTTCCGATGTCATCCATCAGTCGCACCTGATGCGGATCCCACATCGGAAAACAGTACTCCAGAATAGAGCGGACAAGCGTGTTCTAAGCAGTCCCTTTAGTAGACCTGTTACACCTTTCAAGTGTTCTGCCAATGAATCACAGTCTTTGATTTTCTCTGCCCACAACGCTATCTATGTGATAGTTCCTATTTACGTTATTTATAATTGTGATCCCTAATTATTTAGTTGAATTTACAGCCTTCGGGTTTGTGTGACTTATCGCGTTATCGAAAATTAGCGCTTTTCTTTTAGTACTCATGTGAATAACTTCACACTTTTATTTCTTCAGGGTGAATTGTCACTTTTTGCGCCTTACGGATATGTTATCTAAATCATTTTGCAATTCGTTTTGGTCATCTGATGACTTTAAAAGACGGTAAATGACAGCATCATCTGCAAACAATCTAAGACGGCTACTCAGGTTGTCTCCTACGTCGTTAATATAGATTAGCAACACTAGAGGGCCTATAACACTTCCTTGGGGAAGGCCTGATGTTACGTGTGTTTTACTCGATGACTTCCCGTCTATTACTACGAACTGTCACCTTCCTGATAGGAAATCACGAATGCAGTCGCACAACTAAGGCGATATTCCACAGGCACGCAGTTTGGTTAGAAGACGATTGTGAGGAACGGTGTCGAAAGCCTTCTGGAAATCTAAAACTATGGAATCAATTTGACATCCCCTGTCGATGGCGCTCATTGCTTCATGAGTATAAAGAGGTAGTTGTATTTCACAAGAACGATATTTTGTGATTCCGTGCTGACTATGTGACAATAAATCGCTTTGTTCGAGGTAATTCATAATGTTTGAACGCAGAGTATGTTCCAAAATCCTTCTGCAGATCGACGTTAGTGATATGGGCTTGTAATTCAGCGGATTACTCATATTTCCCTTTTTGGGTATTGGTGTGACTTGCACAGTTTTCCAGTCTTTAGGTGCGGATCTTTCTGTGAGCCAGCGGTTGAATGTAATTACTAAATATGGAGCTATTGTATCAGCATACTGTGAAAGAAACCTGACTGATATACAATCTGGACCGGAGGCCTTGCTGCACCGAGGATATCTACTTATGACGGTTTAACCTCTGCTGAGAACACATTCAGTGAGATGCCTGAATGTCTGTGGAGGAATGGTAGACCATTCTTTCTCAAGGGCCAAAATAAAGAAGTAGAGAAGATAATATGCAGGACGCTTTAGCTATGGCCGCTTCCACTTCACAGTCACATCACCAACAGTCGACCTGCCAACTTTAGGAAGGATGAAATATCCTTGATGAATCCGTTAGTATACTCAGGTGGCATTCAGTGACTTGTCCACGTTCGAAGCCAGTGAACTCTCACGACCGACCCATAGTGCTGTTACCGGCTCTCTACTGACAATAATCCTCCTCTCCTTTTGCACTGGCGTCTAGTGATGAATTTCACATTACATAGGGGTGCTCGGATACTTTTGATCAGATAATGTAGGCTGATTACGGGTTACCTCAAGCCTACTTGAGCATGCAAACTTTATTATTTGTAGTAGACCGGCGTAAGAAGCTCCCTGACAGTTGCAAAGGGTTTTGCGCAGCTGCTCTGTTCGTTTACCTCAAGCAATCACATAACGCGATTTTTTACATGTTTTCATGGAAAATATGTCTGTATGGCAACGCCTCAGTTTCGTCGCAGCTCGATACACGACTATTATTTCGGCTGCAGCCGTTTTGGTTTGGCAGTTGAGTGCTGGCAACAGCGCTGTTAGGGATCTTTTTCGGTCGACTCCATCGTAACTGGAATAGCACCATCCTCTGTACACAGAGAAGAGGCTACTGGTAAGACGAGACTTCAGAGTCGAGCAGAACACCCGTTTCATTGGCATGCCCTTCCTCCTCAAAGGCTGGGCCTAGGAAGAGGTTCCTACGGTCATTTAAGGATCTTACCGTGCCTCCCGATAAGCCGAGGCTGGAAGTGTGGAAGGAAACAACACCTCGACTCCGCTGAGCAGCAACCCCTGGACACAATGGAACCTGATTGGTATGGAAGTCGCTAAACAGAAAACTACACGGATTAAAATAGTCCGAGGACAATGTGAAGAAATGTGGCTTGAATGTTGGTAACACATGCCGTGAATGCGGACAAGCGGAAACCACGAGTCACGTGCTTCAATGTCTTCTATGCTCAGCGTCCTGTACAGGAAATGATATCAGTCGTGCAACCTCGAATGCCTTGGAGGTTGCGAAATTCTGGTCACATGTCATATAAACATACAGTATTTTTGTTGTCTAATTATTCCATTTCCTTCTTTGATTGTCAACCTATGTATTTGTCGTTTTCTGACTTGAGAATAAATACGATTCTCCTCTTCCCACATGCGAGTAGCAGTGTTTTGTATCAGTTAATATACGAGGGCTATTGGGAAAATAATGTCCGATAGCTCGCGGAATGGAAACCAGTGTAAAAATGGAACATGCTTTATTTGCAACAATTGTACCAACTTTCCAATACCATCGTCATAGAAGGCAGCCACTTGTTCTTCCCGCCAATCCTCTACTATGGTCTGTAGCTCGTTGTCTGTGCCAAAAGGTTGTCTTCACAGCCAGCGGTCCTGTGAGTAGAGATGAATCTCAAGTGTCTGTATTGTGGGCGGTCAAGCAATTTCCATTGGAAACGCTGCAGGAGCATCTTCATTGCCCCTGCAGAGTGCGGCCGAGAATTGTTATGTGATGTGAACTGCATAGCTTCAGGCGAAATCATTCACCAGGCTCTCATACTTAGCGGTAGAAACTACTTTCTAGCCATCTTTACGTTCTCACTCTGAGCTCAGAACTGAAAAGAGCGCCAATTGCATCTGTGGAAAGCTTCATCAGATTTTCACTGTGTTTTCCATCTTGCGCCGGATCGGACCCTACTTTCCGAATAGCTCTCGTATCAGCACATTCATTGCGAAAGGATGTCAATCGGAATTGTCGTCTGATAACAGACTTTTAATGACTGAAATAGCACTTTTTGCATAATTCTAAAAGATCGCTTAGTTTTACCACATTGATCTTCAAGTGCCACCTGTGAGATAGAATAGCCAGGAATAAAAGTTCGTAAGTCCTTCAATCTTACATTACGCATTTCACAGTGTGATTTACCTTCAGATGGTTATACTTTACATTTCCATAACAGTGAGGGTACATAACCACTGGAAGAAACAACTTCTTGTAAACGAGTGCACATGTAGCTTGGCATGATAGCTAACTTACAAAGAGTGTGTGGTGCGTTAGAATATCTAAGCTGAAGAGCTTTTACAAACCTGATCTTCATCAACACTGTTTATAGCGATGTTTACCTTTGCAAATCTTACCTCGCTTCTTGAATGAGGTGGCGCCACTGAAGTTTACCGATACCTCTATAAATATACACTCATATTTGTACCTTATTTCTACCAAAAACACGAAAATAAAATAAGCTATCAGCCTATATGATTAATATTCATATTATTTGGATGAATCAATCACACTAACCATATATTTAACCATATAACACTAACCATATATTTACCACCTATGAGGCGGAAATCAAACGACAGTGTGCCTCAGCGCAGATATATATGTAAGAAGTGCGTTCATTTAAGAACCTACACAATACATTACACGAGCCACCACATACAAATACGCAAACCTGAGAAAATAATGAAACACACTGAAGATATGGTTTAATTCAACGTTAATTTGCAAACATTCACACGGTTCAGCGGGTATTTAAATGATTGGAATTGCAGTTCTCTGAGAAGGAATTTCTGAATGATGTTGAGGCACTCCTGAGAAAACTCAAGGTCCATTACAACAGTTATGTTCCGCCTTGCATCAGGAGAAGATAAAACGCCGTTATGACATCCCTCCACACCTAATCTGTGCTTCCATCCTCGCCAGAGGGGGTTGAACGTCATTCTTTGTAAATTTGACTCGGTACTGTAATCAGTGAATTAACGTCACATACCTTCACAACTCATCAAGTTTCGTTTCGATTGCTCCTCCACTTTTAGGTGCTTCAATTCTCGTTTTGTTAGGCAGAATGCATTCAAGTAGGATTCTTCGTTCATCAAAACAAAAAATTAAATTACACATCTGAATATTAATACACAGCATCTTCATAGCCACAGCCAGCCTGTAATAATTCGTATTACTCTAAATCTGGACATGTAAACACCGAGCTGTGAAATGATCGCTGACACGACACACGTGTTGCTGTCTAAATTCAGTCTTGGATCCTACTAAAGACCGGGTGACCTACACGTATTCTCGGATTCTATATCAAACTGCTCAAAGAAGTTAAGGACTTCAGTGCAAAGGTACTTGGCGCCAGCAATCTCCTCTACTGAGTTAAGTGATCGTGTGTCTAGGTGGTGAGAAGTGTCGCTATGACTATACGTAAACAGAAATAGCTCCAAGCACACTTTTTCAAGAATTAGCAATTTCCACATTCTATGAAACATGTTTCCAGCATCTTGCTGCGTTGTATGAGTGTTAATTATTTTATGGCTACCGTAGCTTCTCATTGGAAATATGGCTAAATGCTCACCCCTTATATGAGTAACTTTCAGTTAACCTACATTTAAAGTTTGAGCCGGAAACCAAAAAATACAATTATTACCTTTTCTGAAATTCGACAGTAGAGCAGGAACTGTAATCAGGCAAAAATCATTTAAATTTGCATTTTAAATCGTTTCTATTGCTACCAGTACCTCAAATTCACAAAGAAAGTGATCAAAATTTTTATTGTGAGACATTTCGCTGACTTCTGCTCCGGAATAGTTACGTTGCGGAGAGAGGGAGTTTTTTTCGTTCTCATGTTATATTTATTATTTTCAATTTATGGAAAGTTCTTCGCAGGAAACAATATACTCCGAAAAGTGCTGGACGCTGTAGGACGGAGAACATATTATTTGTTCTGTTCTCATACACGGAACGATCGAACAATGCCAGTTATGCCTACCTGAGAGCAAATCTATCTTATTGTCACGGTCTCTCCGCGACATGTACGACAGAGGCAGTTGGTTTGATGACAGACTATCTCGAATATCGGTTGTCTACCAAACAGGGTTTAGAGTGTTTCTTCCAGTGGTTCGTCACGTACGTTTCCCGACCACCTCCGTTTCTTTTCATACTTGCCACATCGACAAACATCAGCGTGTCTCGGAATTCGATATCTTCCGTCAGGACAACTTGATCGATGTTCTTATTGTTGTTGTTGTTGTTTTCAGTCTGAAGACTGGTTTGGCGCTGCTCTCTATGCCAGTCTGTCCTGAGCAAGCCTCTTAGTCTATGAACAATTGCTGCAGCCTACATGCATTTGAAGCTGTCTCCTGTATTAATGTTTTGCTCGTCCTATACAATATTTACTCGTCACACTTCCCTCCACTACCACCTAATAGTCGGTATGTCCACATTTGGCAACGATAACAGCGGCGACGCATCGTGACATAGATCCAATGAGGTCTTGGTAGGTCGCTAGAGGGAATTAGCACCACACCTGCACACACAAGTCACTTACTACCCGTAAATTCCGGGGATTGGGGTCAATGGTCTCTGACGTCACTTTCTATCACATCCCGGATGCGTTCGATGGGGTTCAGATCTGGCGAGTTGGTGGGTCAGCATATCAATTGGAACCAGGATGTGTCCAATCAACTGATCTCGTCTTTTAGTCGATTTCTTCCAAAAAATTCTTTTTATAACACTTCGATTCATTACCTTTTCATTAGTTATTCGATTTACCCATTCAGTCATCAGCATACCTCTGTAGTACCGTGTTTTTAAAGCTTCTGTTCTCTTCTTAACTGGACTATTTATCAAGGGCCTCAAACACTGCAGTTTCACTGCAAAGCTGATTGCATTATAAACCTGTATGCGCATTCTTAACAGGTCCACTACGATCTCTTATAATTCTTCCAATGGATCTAATACTCCATTCACCTTCTCTTATATTGCTTTCAGTTGCTCCTTTCACGTAATATTATATCGTACGGTTACTTCTGCTGTTTTAAAAATGGGGAAGGCTTCCGAAATTTACCAATAGGGCCGCTATTTGACTCGATTATATTGCCGATATCACGTTCAAGAAAGGTACCACTTTAATATACCGCTGTGGTACATGGTTCCAAAAAGTATGAACATTATTCAGATGCTACCTGTTGTCTCCTTCGATTAAAAGGGGGGGAACTTTGGGGGCCAGGCGGGCATTCCACGTCATCAAGATGGAAAACCATACACAGATCAGCCAGAACATTATGACCACCCACCTAATAGTTGGTATGTCCACATTTGGCAACGATAACAGCGGCGACGCGTCGTGGCATAGAACCAGTGAGGTCTTGGTAGGTCGCTAGAGGGAATTAACACCACACCGGCACACACAAGTCACTTGCTACTCGTAAATTCCGGGGATTTGGGTCAATGGTCTCTGACCTCACTTTCTATCACATCCCGGATGCGTTCGATGGGGTTCAGATCTGGCGAGTTGGTGGGTCAGCACTTCAGTCGGAACTAGCCACTGTGTTCATCGAACCACTCCATCTTACTCCTGATCTTGTGATATGGCGCATTTTCTTGCTGAAGGAAGTCACTCTCGTCGGAAAACATGATCGTCATGAAGGGCTTTACTTAGACTACAGCCAGTGCACTAAATTCTTTAGCCGCCATGGTGACTTGCACGAGGTGCACTGGACCCGTGGACACCCACGTGAATGTCCCCCAGAGCATAATGGAGCCGTCGCTAACTTGTCTCCGTCCCGCAGTACATGTGTCAAAGAGTATTTCCCGTGGAAGACTACGGATTCGCCCTCTCCCATTGGCATGATGAAGGAGGTATCGGCATTCATCAGGCCTTGCAGCGATTTCCCACGGCGCCAAAGTCCAGTGACGATGTACATGTGCCCATTTAAGTCGTAGTTGCCGTGTTGTGATGTGAATATTGCCACATGCGTGGGTCGTCAGCTGCAGAGGCCCATCGCTAGGAGTATTCGGTGCGCTGTGTGTTCAGACACAGTTGTATTCTGCCCAAAATTAAAGTCTGATGTTAATTCCGCCACAGTTCACTGTCTGTCGTGTTTTACCAGTCTGTCTAGCGTACGAAGTCCGACATCTGTAATGAGGGGTGGCCGCCCAACCCCACGACGGCTGGACGCGGTTTCAACTTGGTTTCGAGACGTGCTGAAGACACTCAACACAGAACTCCTCGAACATCCGACAAGTCGTGCAGTTACCGAAACGCTCGTGCCGAGCCTCCGAGCCATCACAAACTGCCTTCAGTCAAATTCAGAAAGATCGCGCACCTTCCCCATTCTACACACGAACAGCGCTCTCACTGATACTACATGCAAAAAAAAAAAAATGTTCAAATGGGTGTGAATCCCTAAGGGACCAAACTGTTGATGTCATCGATCCCTAGACTTACACACTACTTAAACTAACTTATGCTAAGAACAACACACACACTCATGCACAAGGCAGAACTCGAACCTCCGGCGAGAGCAGCCGCACAGCCCGTGACAGGGCGCCTCAAACCGTGCGGTACTACATACAACATGCGTCTGTCTGGCTACCAGTAATTTCTCGCCAGGTGACGCTGCTACCGCCTGGATGGGTTTATATCGATAATAGGTCGACGGTCAAAATGTTCTGGCTCATCAGCGTATAAAATCATTTGACTCAGTAAAGGCACCAAGACTTAAGTGCATAAGCAAGAAGATGAGCACAGTTTTGTTTTCCGTTTCAGTGCTCATGGCTGCCTGTGAGACACGCAGTGGAAACCACGAATTCACATTAGGCGGGGACTGTGGGGTCCAGACAGTGTATGCAGCGGTGACAGGCTAGAGACCCGCGCACTGTGTGGAGTTAGGGGCTGTCAGCCGGGCTCCGGCACTCTACGAGCTGAGTGCAGCGCCACGGTGTGGGCGTCTGCTGGCGCGCCTCGACTGCTGTGGCAGGCCTTATTACAGCCTGAAAGTCCTGAAAGCTGGAAGTGGCACGAGAACACGCACAACGTAATTTCTTACACCCCAGTAACGAAATCAAGTATAAACGCAAAAAATAGGTAGGACTTGTCTCCTTTACATTCCATACGTAAGGAAGAAATGCACATTGGGTTTCTCATTCAGGAATCGCATTTTATTGTTGGCTGTTCTGTGAAATAATCGTGTTATGCCTTACGTAAATAAGAGAAACGTCTACCAAGACGTGTCGAAATTTGGCAGTGGCGACAGACATCGTGGTCTATCGAGACTTCGATGTTTCGCACAGCGACGTTGCTGCTCCCGTTGGTCAGAATCCCGCGCCAGTGTATTCAGGAGGGTCATACTAAACCCCATGCAACATCCCAGCGATCTTTAGGCGACTAGCGCCCGAGAGGACAGATGTTTTGTTACCTCGTCCTTTAATGATCATACAGCCATGTAACGTGTCTTCAATGAGCGAGTTGGTTCGTTTGCAACAAGACAAGTATCCGTACGGGCCGCGCGGAGTGGCCGCGTGGTTTGAGGCGCCATGTACGGATTGCGCGGCCGCTGCCGCCGGAGGTTCAAGTCCTCCCTCGGGCATGGGTGTGTGTGTTGTTCTTAGGATACTTTAGTCTAAGTTAGTTTAAGTAGTGTGTAAGTCAAGGAACCGATGACCTCAGCAGTTTGGTCCCTTAGGAACTCGCACACATTCGAACATTTTGAACATCCGTACGGACACATTTTTTTTCAATGATGCCACTCTTTTTCAACCCACCGTCTTTATACATCTCACGGGTTATACTTCACAGAGGCTGGTTTCTTAGCTGCCACACAGAGCAAACTTGCTCTGTGTGCCGTTGCTCGAGACCCAGTACGTGGAAGTGCACCAGTGTACTCTCTGTTTCAGTCATTGTTTGCAGCTTCATTTACTTTATTGAAATAAATATAAGTGTTGTTATAACTTACTTCAGTACACACAGACGTGAGCACATATAAGATGTTTGTTTTTATTTTCAGATGACCGTTTTCGATCTTCTAAGAGATCACCTTCAGCTTTTCCATTCTTCATGAGCGCAGGAAGCGTTGGCGTGTAGCAGGTACATCTGTGCACTGTTCTCCATGGCTGCAACAATAGACCTGCATTATTACAACGGTTTCTGCAGTAATCAAGAAATGTAATATCTGTAGGTGATCTCTCAGAAGACCGAAACCGGTAATCTGAAAATAAAAGTAAACAACTTAAATGTCATCACGACTGTGTGTGTATTGAAATAAGTTATAATGTTATAAAAATGGCTTTTTCCCTATGACAATGTTCCAAGAAATTGTTAACAGGTATTGATCAACAAAACCAATCGCAGTAATATGCAAGTTAAAATAAAGTAAGAAGAACAAGGTGTAAAATAAATTTGAGCCCATTGTCTGGAATTATAGCTGCGGTTTCATTTGCTGGTGTTTCATATTTACGGCGCTCACGTGTAAATTTTAAGTTTCTAATTATTTAAACGTTCGACAGTTTTAGTACATACTTCTAGGTTTATAGTTCGAAGGTGTCTTAGAAACCCAATTAGCCATCGTAATCACATGAGGCTATAGTCGTTAAAGTACAATGGTTCAATTTCTACACTTCAGATTCACATTCTTAATGTTCTGCAATACTATAAGTAAGGTTCTGAACCTCTATGCCAGTCTATACTGACTGTACTATTCAGACTAGCTTACATCCCTGCAATTTACGTTAATAGATTCTGGTTTAATAACAACCTTAAATAATAAAACCTGTGTATTCAAACACCTTGCCACACAAATTGGTAAGAGATTAAAACGCAGAACTTCAAAAAAGTAAAGCACACCTGACTGCATTAAAAATATGTATTTAATAATTTTAACCCTCATTTATGAATGCCGAAGGCTCAGAATCAATTTAAAACATTATACGTAACACTTTAAAACATATAAAATACTTAGAAAGTTGGGTATTATTTATCTTCTTATTAGTGGTTAAAGCCTTAAAAGAATTAAAAACCTGAGAACATTACACTAAAAATAAAACGTTAATAACTTTTCAATATTTAGATCCCAAAATTTGCCATTTTTAACCATGTATCAGGCTGTGCGAAGTCGACTGGAGTGCGTTTGCCAGTCAGAACGGCGACCATTTTAGTGGCAGCAGATGGACGCACTCCCACAACTGTACGCCCAGCGACAACATTGGACAGCATGTTGCAAACTGCATTCGTCTCATCGTCATAGGGCCAAGTACATGACGCAATGGTATGGAGTGCTATTGTGTACGCAACAAATTTCAAATGGCTCCAAGCACTATGGGACTTAACATGTGAGGTCATTAGTCCCCTAGACTTAAGAACTAAGTAAACCTAACTAACCTAAGGACATTACACACATCCATGCCCGAGGCAGGATTCGAACCTGTGCCCGTAGCAGCCGCGTGGTTCCGCACTGAGGCCCCTAGAACCCCTCGGCCACCGCGGACGGCTGTACGCAACACGATAACCTTTGGACCACGTGGCTGGCATTTGGAAAATAGCTGTTAGATTTCTAACGCGTTAAGACCAGTGGGGACACCCTGTTTTCCAGATTTCCGTGGGCGTTATCTTTCAACAAGATAACGCAAGAATTCATGTTTCTCATGACCTACATCGATGTGGAGGGGTGTTTAGCTGTTGCCCTCGCCGGCGAATTTTCCAGATCTCTCACTCACCGAAGACATCCGGTCATTGGTTGCCGAGGACTGGCAATATTTTAAATACTGATATATGTAACTACTATTAAAAGAAGGTTCGTCTGATTTTATTATCATCAAATAGTCTGTTAATATTTAATATTTGTTAATGGTATGCCGTATACGATAACATTATATATACGCTGGTTTACTTTCCTAGTAACCCATGGCATGAGTCGTCATCTCAAACTTCTTTGGACGTATCAACTATCTATTGTTACCATGGATAAACTCGGCCTCTCAGTGTGCATTTCTCTGATTTCCTTACTGCCATTTTGGTCACCATGGCACCATGGCAACAGCGTCTACTCTAGTACTTACTAGTATCATTAGAGGCTATTTTGTAATAGTTATACGTTGATCTTTTAAGATTCTTGTTAAATTTTACTTAGTACCTGGCTTGTCATTATATTATGTACAATGTAATGCCAATATATAGACATATTGTGCTCATATGCCGTCATGTGGTAACGATGTTTCTCAGTTTTCCAGAAACTCCTCTCATGGCTCTTTCACGGAAACGTCTGTAAATATAGCGACTTGTACTGTTACCAGCCGGCCGCTGTGGCCTAGCGATTCAAGGCGCTTCAGTCCGGAACCACGCTGCTGCTACGGTCGCATGTTCGAATCCTGCCTCGTGCATGGATGTGTGTGATGTCCCTAGGTTCGTTAGATTTAAGTAGTTCTAAGCTAGGGGACTGATGACCTCAGATGTTAAGTCCCATAGTGCTTAGAGCCATTTGAACCATTCTTTTTGTACCGTTACTCTGACTACAGTCGGCGCCTCTGTGTGTGCTTCTTTGATATCTTAGCTGCTGTCGTGGTCGCTGTTTACGTTGACAATGACGTCACTTCGAGTACACACTTAAGGGCACTGCTTAGCAATTATAAGGGGATATCTATATATTTTAGTATTTTCA
The DNA here is from genome assembly GCF_023864345.2 of Schistocerca serialis cubense. Taxonomy (NCBI): domain Eukaryota; kingdom Metazoa; phylum Arthropoda; class Insecta; order Orthoptera; family Acrididae; genus Schistocerca; species Schistocerca serialis. The sequence goes on from NC_064638.1 coordinate 205,208,676, forward strand.
TCACTTAAGGCATTAATTGCTAGTTGTAAGTCATATTATGTCAGCGCGTATATAAAAATAAAAATTCGTTTTATTCCGTTCCTTATTTCCTGGAAACTATTAAGAACGACAAAGTTGTAATCCGTACCAGTGCTAGCTACTAGGTGGCCCTTCATCTTCTCTCAATCTGTACTGTGTTTCCCAAGTTATATTTTCGTACTTAGTTTACTATAACTTATTTTGTAATATCTATTGTTTAGTGAAGGGTTTACTATTTTCTGGGGCTGACGTAATCCGTATTCCGCGCGAAATTTTCACAGTATTTAACCAGCAGCTCTGCAGCCGTCATCCAGCAGTTTACGGTCGTGTTGCCACATGAGTATCCGAGGAGACGCCATCAACAGCCAGAAGGGTGAATGTTACATTGCTACTTCATTATACTTTACTCTGACGTCATACTCATCAAACTTTCTTTAACATCACCACTCTTGTTCTTATAGCACTCATTTGCTGAAAATGAATTCTATATAAAGCCGGAAACGGTCATTAATACACTACTGGCCATTAAAATTGCTACACCAATAAGAAATGCAGATGATAAACGGGTATTCATTGAACAAATATATTATACTAGAACTGACATGTGATTACATTTCCAGGCAATTTGGGTGCATAGATCCTGAGAAATCAGTACCCAGAACAACCACCTCTGGCCGTAATAACGGCCTTGATACGCCTGGGCATTGATTCAAACAGAGCTTGGATGGCGTGTACAGGTACAGCTGTCCATGCAGCTTCAACACGATACCCCAGTTAATCAGGAGTAGTGACTGGCGTATTGTGACGAGCCAGTTGCTCGGCCACCATTGACCAGACGTTTTAAATTGGTGAGAGATCTGGAGAATGTGTTGGCCAGGGCAGCAGTCTAACATTTTCTGTATCCAGAAAGGCCCGTACAGGACCTGCAACATGTGGTCCGGCATTATCCTGCTGAAATGTAGGGTTTCACAGAGATCGAATGAAGGGTAGAGCCACGGGTCGTAACACATCTGAAATGTAACGTCCACTGTTCAAAGTGCCGTCAATGCGAACAAGAGGTGACCGAGACGTGTAACCAGTGGCACCCCATACCATCACGCCAGGTGATACGCCAGTATGGCGATGACGAATACACGCTTCCAATGTGCGTTCACCGCGATGTCGCCAAACACGGATGCGACCATCATGATGCTGTAAACAGAAGCTGGATTCATCCGAAAAAATGACGTTTTGCCATTCTTGCAACCAGGTTCGTCGTTGAGTACACCATCGCAGGCGCTCCTGTCGGTGATGCAGCGTCAAGGGTAACTGCAGCCATGGTCTCCGAGCTGATAGTCCATGCTGATGCAAACGTCGTCGAACTGTTCGTGCTGATGGTTGTAGTTTTGCAAACGTCCCCATCTGTTGACTCAGGGATCGAAACGTGGCTGCACGATCCGTTACAGCCACGCAGATAAGATGCCTGTCATCTCGACTGCTAGTGATGTGAGGCCATTGTGATCCAGCACGGCGTTCCGTATTACCCTCCTGAAGCCACCGATTCCTTATTCTGCTAACAGTCATTGGATCTCGACCAACGCGAGCAGCAATGTCGCGTTCCGATAAACCGCAATCGCGATAGGCTACAATCCGACCTTTATCAAAGTCGGAAACGTGATGGTACGCATTTCCCCTCCTTACACGAGGCATCATAACAACGTTTCACCAGGCAACGTCAGTCAACTGCTGTTTGTGTATGAGAAATCGGTTGGAAACTTTGCTCATGTCAGCACGTTGTAGATGTCGCCACTGGCGCCAACCTTGCGTGAATGCTCTGAAAAGCTAATCATTTGCATATCACAGCATCTTCTTCCTGTTGGTTAAATTTCGAGTCTGTAGCACGTCATCTTTGTTGCGTAGCAATTTTAATGGCCAGTAGTGTAAAATATTGTTGCGATCCAGAATGTTGTTTTAACCCACTCGTCAGCCACTACAATCGATGAGCTTTGGCTTATGGCATGCCATCCATCCTCAGTTTGATGCCTAGACGTGTTAGAGCCATGTTGCTACCAGAGGCCGCTGGTCTCCTTACTGAATGCCGCACCCTGTGTAGCCGCGAATGACCTACAAAGTTTAACATGTGATCTTGCAACGCACAACAAATACAATTCGTTATTCACAAAGGTTCCGGGCACTGAAATTTTATGATTAGCAGTGCATAATAGTGAATAGGCTCTGGACAAAAAAAAAAAAGTTCAAATGTGTGTGAAATCTTATGGGACTTAACTGCTAAGGTCATCAGTCCCTAAGCTCACACACTACTTAACCTAAACTATCCTAAGGTCAAACACACACACCCATGTCCGAGGGAGGACTCGAACCTCCGCCGGGACCAGCCGCACAGTCCATGACTGCAGCGCCTTAGACCGGGCGCTGGACAATAATTTTGGGATTTTATAAGACCTTATCTAGTTAAAATACAGTTCGCAGGGCGGATATTAGCGTCATATGTATTAAGAAGACAACTGTCGCTGTAGAACAATGGTACTTTCTCTAAAGCTTGTCGGAACAGATACTGTCTCATCATTGTCAATACAGGATTGGGGTTCATGTTCGACAAAGTGTCGCTGAAAATCCTGAAGTGCAATTTATATAATCCCGGTAGACTATGCACTACATTATCCTAATCGGATATTGGTCCTATGTAAAATCGCTTAGCGTTTCTAAGGCTTCCATCCAGTCACATGCAGAGGTGTACAAATTCCCATTGCAGCCTGCTTGCCCCTAGCTCCTCTGCAACCATTCATGCAGGTCAGCCTGCCGCGACGTAAACACAAGAGTACGCATGTACTGAGGCATAGTGGGTAATGCGACCGACTTGGGCTCCCGCAAGCCCGGGCTACCTGGGTTCCCGCAGGCCTGCCAAGCTTCACGGGACCCGCTCAGCTTGCTGCGCCTGACAACAGGTTGGGCTGTCAAGCTACCGTGACTAGAGTAGCCAGGTAGTTAGCCCGCAGTACATTTATCGCAACGGTGGGGGCAGCGCAATGAATAGGTCGGACTTTAGTGAGATTGAAAAAAAAATTGACAACTGACGAATACATGCTGGTAACGAAACAGAGCACAAGTGCCCCATAGGAAACGTTTTCGTGTGTTTATGAGGCCGCTTCAAATAAATCGGTAGGTGTGTCTCAATGTAAAAAGCTCTTAAGTACTTATTTAGCCGTCTCTAATGACCTCGTTGTCGACGGGACGTTAAACACTAACCACCACCACCACCTACTTATTTAGGAACCTCGAGTATGTTACGACATGTGTGAAAATTTGACAAGCAGTTCCCTCACTCCGTAAATATCTTGAAAGAGGACAAAGATTTAGTGGCCGAAAAGGGCGTCGAAATGTGTGCTAAGGACCTGAGTCCATTTAGCAGTATAGAGGGAGAAGGATTTCATGGTAACCCGCAAACGATGTCAAAATCTTTTGTAAGGTACTCTATTCCAAGCACTGTCCGAAATATTATGTAGACAGTAATGTTCCTGTTGATGGTCAAGTGTGCAAAATTTTTTCAAGATCGGAATAAAACTGTAGGTTGGTGTAGAAGTGTGTAAGTAAAGTACCCTCCGCCATGTACCATTCAGAATTTTAAGCAGACAGCGCCCTTCATCCTGCTTTGAATATCAAGTATGCCAAATTTCATCAAGATCGGAATAAAAACGTACAATTTGTCGAATTCCGTTAGGTAAAGTAACCTCTGCCATGCACCCTACGAAATTTTAAGTAGACTGTGACCTTCCTCTTGGTTTCAAGGTATAGTGTGCAAAATTTCATCAAGATTGTATGCAATACAAACACACGGACACAATGAAAACACACTTTCAGTTTTTCTCAAATTTTCCAATTGTCCTGAGAATTACGAACACAACAAAAAAAAATTTGCCGAATTGGTCCAGCCGTTCTCGAGTTTTACGCTTATCAACGCATTTGGCAATTCATTTTTATTTATATAGATAATAAGCCCGAAATATACGCGTAAAGGAAGAATGTACAAATAAAACCCAATATTTTTTGACCTGAAATTAATTTGTCTTTTGGTGCTCAGGTAAAATAAAAACTTTTAATTAACGTTCATAGTACGACAATGAAGCGCGCAGTCTGAACGGCTGCGTAGCGCAGCTCAGCAGTAATATGGGCAGGCAAGCAAGTTTCCCGCAGCCTGCCCGGGTTGGGTTGTGCTTGGCTTGGCTGGGAGTGAAGCAGCCTGCCCGTTCTGTTGACAACGCGCGGAAGCCTGCCCGCCTGGCCACCGGGCAAGCATGGGCGGGTTAAAAGCAGAACATGTACACCTCTAGTCACATGTTACTCAGTCTGGTTTGGCAGTGGAAGATAGCAAAAGGAAGGCCGAAGTTTTAAATTCCGCAGTTAAGAAATAGTTCACGCAGGAGAGCTGTACAAACGTACCGTCGTTTGACCATCGCACAGAGTCCTGTATGGATGACATAGTAATAAGCATACCTGGCGTAGAGAAACGACTGAAAGAGTTGAAAAGAAATAAGACGTCCGGTGCAGATGGAATCCTCATTTGGATTTACAAAGAATACTGTACGTCATCGACCTCTTATTTAGTTTGCACTTATTCACCAGCGCAAAGTGCAAAGCGACTGGAGAAAAGCGCAGGTGACTCCTGTCCATAAGTAGGGTAAAAGAACAGACACGCAAAATTACAGATCAATATCCTTAACATCGGTTTTCTGCAGAATTCTAAAGCATATTCTGAGTTCAAATATAATAAATTTCCTAGAGATCGAGAAGATCATGTCCACGAGTCAACACAGATTCACACAGCAACGCTCGTGCGAAACCCAGCTCGCTCTTTTCTCACATGATATAGTGTGAACTGGGGGTGAAGGGCAACAGGTTGATTCCATATTTCGAGATTTCTGCAAAGCTTTCGATACGGTATCCAACTGCAGACTGTTTACGAAGGTACGATTGCACGGAATAGCCTGTCAGGGTGTGACGGACTCGAAGACTTCTTAACTAATAGAACCCAGTATGTTGTCCTCGACGGCGAGTACTTATCGGAGACAGGTGTAACATCAGGGATGCCCCAGAGAACTGTGGTAGGACTGTTGCTATTTTCTGTATACATAAATGATCTGGCGGACAGGGTGCGCAGCAGTCTGCGGTTGTCTCCTGATGATGATGTGGTGTACAGGAAGGTGTAGAAGATCAGTTATTGTAGAATGATACAAGATGACCTAGGCAAAATATTTAGTTGATTTGATTAATGGCAGTTGCGTCTAAATGTACAGAAATGTAAGTTAGTGCAGATGGGAAGGAAAAACAAACCCATAATGTTCGGATACAGCATTACTAGTGACCTGCTTGACACAGCCACGTCGTATAAATATCTGGGCGTAACGTTGCGAAGCAATACGCAATGGAACAAGCATGTGAGGCTTGTGGTAGGGAAGTCAAATGGTCGACTTCAGTTTATTTGGAGAATTTTAAAAATATGTGGTTCGTCTATAAAGGAGACCGCATATAAGGCGCTAGAGCGACCTATTCTTGACTACTGCTCGAGTGTGTGGGATCCTCACCAGGTCGCATTGAGAGAAGACATTGAAGCAGTTCAGAGGCGAGCTTCAAAAACATGGTTCAAATGGCTCTGAGCACTATGGGACTTAACATCTTAGGTCATCAGTCCCGTAGAACTTATAACTACTTAAATCTAACTAACCTATGGACATCACACACATCCATGCCCGAGGCAGGATTCGAACCTGCGACCGTAGCAGTCACGCAGTTCCGGACTGAAGCGCCTAGAACCGCACGGCCACGGCGGCCGGCTAGAGGCGAGCTGCTAGATTTGTTGTTCAAATGTGTGTGAAATCTTATGGGACTTAACTGCTAAGGTCATCACTCCCGAAGTTTACACACTATTTACCCTAAACTATCCTAAGGACAAATACACACACCCATGCCCGAGGGAGGACTCGAACCTCCGCCGGGACCAGCCGCACAGTTCGTGACTGCAGCGCCCTATACCAATCGGATAATCCCGCGCGGCTCCAGATTTGTTACCGGTAGGTTTGACCAGCATGCAAGAGTTACGGATATGCGTCGGGAACTCAAGTGGGAATCCCTGGCGGGAAGAAGATATTCATTTCGAAAAACACTACTGAGAAAGTTCAGGGAACCGGCATTTGAAGTTGACTGGAGAACAATCCTACTGCCATCAATATATGTTCCGCATAGGGACCACAAAGATAAGATACGAGAAATTAGGGCTCATACAATGGTATATAGACTGACGTTTATCCCTCTCTTTATCTATGAGTGGAACAGGAATGGAAACGACTTGTTGTGGTACAGCGCACACTCCGCCATGCACCGTGCAGTGGCTTGCGAAGTATTTATGTTGATGTGGATGTAAATGTAGACAGCTTTACGATAATGTAAGAAAGTTGAAAGAGGGTTATGCATTATATTTTAGAAGTGTCGTATGTGGTCAGTTTTCAAGTGCATTGTTTAGCACACCAAACACGTAATTTGGTACATTCAGGGTATAGGCTTAAATCAATGTCCAGCTACCCGAATTTAGGTTCTCAGTGGTTAATCTGAATCAGCAACTAACGGGTTACTTCCTTCGGAAAGGCCACGGCCAATTCCCTTCTCTGTCCTTTCCCATCCCATGTACTCATTCCTTAATGATATCCTTTCCTTCAAAAATTTCTCTGAGCACTATGGGACTTAACATCTGACGTCATCAGTCTCCTAGACTTAGAACTACTTAAACCTAACTAACCTAAGGACAGCACACACATCCGTGCTCGAGGCAGGATTCGAACCTACAACCATAGCAGCAGCGCGGTTCCGGACTGAAGCGCCTAGAACCGCTCCACCACAGCGGCTGGCTCTCTCTTTTCCTTCCCTCAGGAAGCAAGAGAAGTATAAAGTCGTTGTAACCTATAGACATCAGCATCATGATACCGTGAGTCGCATCCACACATCAGTGTTACACTACAATGGGCAGTCGAAAGTTATGATTATCACCTCTAAAAATAAATTTAAGTTATTACTTCTTTGTTCGGTTGCCGTTGTATCTCTGCAGTCCTGGCACACATTGAATTCCCAGCGCTACAATCTCACGGCACGCTGGTACGTGATACAGAAACAAAATGCTGCATTCCACTGATGAACTGTAATATAGTGGTGTAATCGTTTTCAGTATTTGAAGGAGAACAACAGTGCAGATTCTCATGCTGAATTAGTGGAAGTGTACGGTAATAAAGCATCATCACACGACACAGAGGTTAGACGGCGCTGACGTATGCAATGTGCTCAGACAACTCTGAACGACGGGGAACTAATTGGAGGACCATTTCTCTGTAAATGAATGATAGTCTCAAGACTAGACAAGATCGGCGCATCACAATCGAAGTGAAAGTGTAAAGAATGAAAATTAGTCATAGATCAATTTTCAGCATTTATTACCACATTTTGGACGTGACAATGGTCACTACCCGCTATGTTCCAAGACTGCTCACGTTCTGCAAAGGACACATACATGGTGCTTCGTTACACTATCAGTTTTCTCCATCTCACCCCGTTTTCTCCTGACGTGGCATAATTGATTTCCCCCTCTTTCTGCGACTGAACACTACGACGAGTTGGCTTTCAAGGTGAAATGTCTGCTGAGGAGTCAAAATGTATACTGTTATAGCCAAGGTCACCGACAAATCATCCATTGTTAGGAAAAAGTATTGCAGAGGAGAACTAACGCCGTTACCAAGTCTCATGGTAGCAGCTGGTTATTTTGGACGTGATGATGATCATACCTGGTTATTTGGACGTGATGATGGTCATCGCTGGTTATTTTGACATGATGATGGTCATAGCTTACAAGAATAATATACAGAAGAATGGAAAAGAAAATTGAGAATGCGCTAGGTGACGATCAGTTTGGCTTTAGGAAAAGTAAAGGGACGAGAGAGGCAATTCTGACGTTACGGCTAATAATGGAAGCAAGGCTAAAGAAAAATCAGGACACTTTCATAGGATTTGTCGACCTGGAAAAAGCGTTCGACAATATAAAATGGTGCAAGCTGTTCGAGATTCTGAAAAAAGTAGGGGTAAGCTATAGGGAGAGACGGGTCATATACAATATGTACAACAACCAACAGGGAATAATAAGAGCGGACGATCAAGAACGAAGTGCTCGTATTAAGAAGGGTGTAAGACAAGGCTGTAGCCTTTCGCCCCTACTCTTCAATCTGTACATCGAGGAAGCAATGATGGAAATAAAAGAAAGGTTCAGGAGTGGAATAAAAATACAAGGTGAAAGGATATCAGTGATACGATTCGCTGATGACATTGTTATCCTGAGTGAAAGTGAAGAAGAATTACATGATCTGCTGAACGGAATGAACAGTCTAATGAGTACACAGTATGGTTTGAGAGTAAATCGGAGAAAGACGAAGGTAATGAGAAGTAGTAGAAATGAGAACAGCGAGAAACTTAACATCAGGATTGATGGTCACGAAGTCAATGAAGTTAAGGGATTCTGCTACCTAGGCAGTAAAATAACCAATGACGGACGGAGCAAGGAGGACATCAAAAGCAGACTCACTATGGCAAAAAAGGCATTTCTGGCCAAGAGAAGTCTACTAATATCAAATACCGGCCTTAATTTGGGGAAGAAATTTCTGAGGATTTACGTCTGGAGTACAGCATTGTATGGTAGTGAAACATGGACTGTGGGAAAACCGGAACAGAAGAGAATCGAAGCATTTGAGATCTGGTGCTATAGACGAATGTTGAAAATTAGGTGGACTGATAAGGTAACGAATGAGGAGGTTCTACGCAGAATCGGAGAGGAAAGGAATATGTGGAAAACACTGATAAGGAGAAGGGACAGGATGATAGGACATCTGCTAAGACATGAGGGAATGACTTCTGTGGTACTAGAGGGAGCTGTAGAGGGCAAAAACTGTATAGGAGGACAGAGATTGGAATACGTCAAGCAAATAATTGAGGACGTAGGTTGCAAGTGCTACTCTGAGATGAAGAGGTTAGCACAGAAAAGGAATTCGTGCCGCATCAAACCAATCAGTAGACTGATGACCAAAAAAAAAAAAAAAAAAAAGGTCATAGCTGGTTATTTTGGAGTGATAATGGTTGCTGCTGATTATTTGGGATGGGGATGATCGTCGCAGTTTTTCTTATCGATGTCATGATGATCGCAGCTGATTATTTTTGACTTGGTGATGGTCTCAGTTGGTTACTTTCGATATGATGATAGTTACCCCTCGCTGTTTTCGACGTGATGACGATCGCACCTAGTTATTATCGACGGAATGACGGTTGCAGCCAGTCACTTTCACGTGACGATGGTCACAGCTGCTTATTTTGTGTGTGATGATCGTTGCAGTTGGTTATGTACAGGGCGGGCCGGTACTGAATGGATTTATTAGTATAAAAATTTGATTTTATTTTTCACTTGATGTTCGTCAGAGCGTTCTGCCTGGCGGCTAGTTGCAGCAGATTAGTCACGTTGCAAGAAACCGGACAGAATCACTTTGAACTCACATGCTGAGCCATCAGCAACTACACTCACGTCTTGCTGACGATGTAACGCTACCGAACTGCGCGTCTTCGATTTGGCCGACAAATAGGGAGGGTTGGAGGTCGTCAAGTGGGGGTGGAACCGCGGCCAGTCGCTGAGAGCGGACACGTCGTACGGTCTCTTCTGCTGGCAGCTTCCGACCCGACCAGACGCTCTCCTCTCCTGCTCTGTTGGGTGGCTGCCCATTCAGTTTCGGCGGCTTTCTAGGCCTGCCTTTCCTTTTTACGGCATTAAACATCCATTCATTAAAAATACGTTTGATTTTTCACCTCAACGGGTGCCTACTGCTTTCCCCTCCTGGCCAATCCTGACACGTTAACAAAAGTGTTCAAATGTGTGTGAAATCTTATGAGACTTAATTGCCAAGGTCATCAGTCCCTAAGCTTACACACTACTTAATCTAAATTATCCTAAGGACAAACACACACACCCATGCCCGAGGGAGGACACCTCAACAGTTATTTAGGGTCTGATGATGGTTGTGTTTGGTTATCATTAACATGATGACGTCGGAGCTAGTTCTTTTCGACGTGATTATGGTCATAGCTGGTTAATTTCAACTGCTCTTCGTGGTTGACGGAACTCTGATGGCACAGCTACATATCACTGACATTCTGCTTCCTCATGTGTTACCGCTCATACGACAGTATAATGACGCCATTTTTCAACAGGACAATATTCGTCTACACGTGGCACGTGTCTCTCGTGTTTGGGTATTCCAGTTGAAATGAAACAGTCATTTCTGCACGCCGTTTCCATCAAAATTAGCGTGGTTTTGTAATTCAGAGACTGACAACAGGATAAATCGGCATGAGAAACTTTGTTGATAATATGGAATGACGGTGACTGGGAGTACAGTGCTCTACGTAACCGTCATTTTTTTCCTTTATTAACACAGTCATGGGCTCACTGCTTTGTGAAAGTTTCTGGTGCACTTGGAAATAAACAGTGCGTTGGTTTAAAACAACGAGCAGGGAACGCGACAATCAAATGGGACCAGCCGAGTGCAAACATCGGCCACCTATATAGGTCGTGAAATCTGAGGTCGAAGGCCGGAAAGCCGGTCGCCGTCAAGGGGGGGTGGGGGAGGGGGCAGGGGGGGGGGTAAGCTATTTTTCACCTTTATGACCGCACAGGTTAATGTCCGTCCGGCTGGAGAGTAGAGTGATGTGGAGTGCGGGAGGGGGAAGCGTCTTCCCGCGTTCTGCAGACACCCTTTAAAGCTAGCCATCTACCGGCTGTAGAAAGCGTGAGCTGCAGGAAACAGGACCTAGCCTCGCAGTCGTACCTAGTCACGAGCAAGGTTGAACCACCTGAAGATGTTGGACAGTTGCTCCGAGGAAATATTCTGGAATTTGCACAACGTGATCCGGCGACAAACCCGTGAAGACTATTTACAACATCGCTTTGATTCGCTGCGAGGCGCCTCGACACTTTCCTTGTTGAGAGCCCTTTCTGGCACAAAGTAACAATACGGACGCGATCGAACCACGGTATTGACCGTCTAGGCATGGTTGAACAACAGACCACACACGAGCCATGTACCTCCTTCCTGGTGGAATCACTGGAACTGATCGACTGTCGGACCCCGTCCGCCTAATAGGCGCTGCTCATGCATGCTTACTTACATCTTTTGGCGGCTTTAGTGACTTCTCTGAACTGTCAAAGGGACTGTGTCTGTGATACAGTATCCACAGTCAACGTCTATCTTCAGGAGTTCTGGGAACCGGGATGATGCAAAATCTTTTTTGTTACGTGTAGCAAATTCATAGATGGGCAAGTAACACTGTTATCCACTTCAACTTACATCTACGTTTGTAAACAAAATTCTCACAATTTTCATAGTTGAATTCATATGTCGTTAATTCAAAAATGGTTCAAATGGCTCTGAGCACTATGGGACTCAACTTCTGAGGTCATTAGTCCCCTAGAACTTAGAACTAGTTAAACCTAACTAACCTAAGGACATCACACACTTCCATGCCCGAGGCAGGATTCGAACCTGCGACCGTAGCGGTCTCGCAGTTCCAGACTGCAGCGCGTAGAACCGCACGTTCACTTCGGCCGGCTGTCGTTAATTGACGTGCTTCGGAATAAATCTGAGTATTTAACTAATCAGTGTTTCTGTTTGGTTCCTTCACTATATCAAGCTAGATGCAAGTAACCAGTGTTCAGGGAGGTACTTTTAATCACAGTAAATTATGTGCAACTAAATTATTCCAGTCAAATAACGTCATTAAGCATCTTTCTCACGTGGAGTCTATTCCAAGGGCCGTAATTTCGCGTTATCCACTTAACTTTGTGCACAGCAGAAATTTAAACTGTAGATCTTATGGGAGTGGTCTAACCCTCAATTAGTTTTGATGAACTGGGATTATAAGCACCACCAGCATTTTACATGGTGTGCAGTAAGATTCCCAGATCCCTCCCACAACTGCTAGTATCCAGTGGGTCACTTTAAGTTTCTCTGATAAGCATTAACACCATCTTCATATTTCTCAAACGGTAGATGTGACATATACAGTCCAACACGTGAGTACCGATACGAATATTTACCGAGAACATTTGAGGTACAGTCTTCAGAGCTGGTTTTGTGTCCATCTAGAATTAGTCACCTGTGGATTCCCTCTTGTGATATAAACGACTGTAACTTCAATTGATGGTAACGTTTCGTACATTACGACGCATTTAATCAATATGGGAGTCGTTAGTGAGCATATTTACAGCTAGTTTTATTCCGCGCCTTACTATTAGCAAATAGATCGTCGTGAATTCAGTTCCTACTTACAACCCAATTTTACTGATAAATGTCTGACTACGGCCTCCCATCGGATAGTCCTTTTGCCGGGTGCAAGTCTTTCGATTTGAATGTAATAACTGTAGTGTTTACTCATTTTTGGTTCGTTTTTAGTTAGTTAGTGGGATCTTACTAACAGTCGAGAAAATTTGTATTAGATCTGTGAGAATAGCTTCATGGTGGTGTCTTAGTTCCATGATAGATGATATTCTGGCTGATCGTTTAATTAACAGCTGGGAAGGGGTTACAGAAATGCTCGCAGAAGGATCAGAATTTGGAGGAGATGATGTATCCACTATTTCTGCAGTTTGAAACACTACTGCAATAACTGATATTACTCTGAATAATACAGTATCCAGTGCACCAAAACGTCTTGTATAGACGCAGTAAATTGCATATATTGTTAACCTGTGCTTGGCGAAGCATGTCATAGAACTGATGGAACCGACTCTCTTATTTAGGTGGCTGCAAAAGTGGATTTATATACATGATCTAAAGCTAGCTGAGAACGCCAGTCCTCTTACGAGCAAACGATTATAAACAGAAACTGACATTGTTAATTTCCTAGAAATTGTTTCAAATTTTTAGCACAGATTTTGTGCCCCTAATTTTTTCCTATGAATTTTTACCGCCCCATAATTCACGATGATCTTAGAAGTACATAATAAATCCAGCAGTTTTATTTAGACTATATTACGTAGCAACCGCAACCAGTTCCAGGTTCCCTACCAAACGGATTCCAGAGGAAAAAAATTGTTTTCATTATTTCGCATGCTTATTAAACGAACTTAATACTTTAAAGTGCTGTCATAATTTACTCGTTAGAAAGTACTCTGAAGTGCCAAAGACACTGGTATAAGCATGCGTATTCAAATACAGAGACATGTAAACAGGCAGAATACAGCGTTGCGGCCGGCAACAAGTGTCTGGAGCAGTTGTTAGACCCTTTACTGCTGCTACAACGGCAGGTTAACAAGATTTAAGCCAGTTTGAACGTGATGTTATAGTCGGCTCACGAATGATGGGACACAGCATCTCAGAGATAGCGATGAATGGGTGTTTTCCCGTATGACCATTTCACGAGTGTACCGCGAACATGAGGAATCCGATAAAACATCAAATCTCCGACATCGCTGCAGCCGGAAAAAGATACTGCAAGAACTGGGCCAACGACGACTGGAGAGAATCGTTCGACGTAGCAGAGTGCAATCTTTCCGTAGATTGCTGCATATTTCAATGCTGGGCCGTCAAAAAGTGTCAGCGCGCGAAACGTTCAACGAAACGTCATCGATAGGGGCTCTCGGAGCCATAAGCCCACTCGTGTGCGCTTGATGACTGCACGGCACAAAGCTTTGCGCCTCGCCTGGGCCCATCAACATCGACATTGGACTGTTGATGACTGGAAACATGTTGCCTGGTCGAACGAGTTTCGTTTTAAATTGTATCGAGCGGATGAACGTGTACGGGTATGGAGACAACATCATGAATCCAGGGACCCTGCATGTCAGCAAGGGACTATTCAAGCTGGTGGAGGCTCTATAATGGTGTGAGGCGTGTGCAGTTGGAGTGATATAGGACCCCTGATGCGTCTAGATACGACTCTGACAGATGAAACGTACGTCAGCATCCTGTCTTATCACCTGCATCTATTCCTGTCCATTGTGCATTCTGACGGACTTGGGCAATTCCAGCAGTAATATGCGACACTCCAACGCATCCAGAATTGCTATTGAGATGCTACAGAAACACTCTTTGAGTTTAAACACTTCCGCTGGCCACCAAACTCCCCAGACATGAACATTATTGAGCATATCTTGGATGTCTTGAAACGTGCTGTTCAGAGGAGATCTCCACCCCCTCGTACTCTTACGGATTTATGGACAGCCCTGCAGGACTCATGGTGTCATTTTCCTCCAGCACTACTTCAGACGTTAATCGAGTCCATGCCACGTCGTTTTGTGGCACTTATGCATGCTCGCGGGGGCCGTACACGATATTAGGCGGGTTTACCAGTTTCTTTGCCTCCTCAGTGTATAATTTTAAGTTAAAAATTTAAGAAAATAACAGAAGTATCACGGTTGGGAACTGTGTATTTGTATTAAAACAGCGTAACTGACGACACGCAAATATACAGACTTTATTCATCCAGTGTTTGAGAATGAAAGCGCTTGGAGACTTCCAACAAACTTTACACATAGTTCCAAACCTTACTAAACTTTCTCTCGCTAGCACCCACACCAATAAAAGTTTATCACTTAGTACATTACCGTTGTTCATCCAGTCAAACATGACGTTTTATTACTTCTTCACTACTAATTATACTCACAACAACAACAACAACAACAAAAATGGTTCAAATGGCTCTGAGCACTATGGCACTTAACTGCTGAGGTCATCAGTCCCCTAGAACTTATAACTACTTAAACATAACCAACCTAAGGACATCACACACATCCATGCCCGAGGCAGGATACGAACCTGCGACCGTAGCGGTTGCGCGGTTCCAGACTGTAGCGCCTAGAACCGCTCGGCCACCGCGGCCGGCTATACTCCCAGCCAGTATCTAGATATATCACTGAACGTACCTGCAAAATTATATCGTTATACGTCACTTTAGAAATTCTGATTGAATGTTATCTATCCATTCTGCCTCACTTGTTCTTAAGTCCTCCAAAGCTCTCTTAAATTGTGATTCGAATACTGGACCCCCTACCTCCTCTAAATCGAATCCTATTTTTTCTTCTATCACATCAGACAAATCTTCCCCTTCATAGACGTATTCAGCATACTCTTTCCACCTACTCCCTCTCTCCGTTGTATTTAACAGTGGAATTCCCGTTGCACTCTTGATGTTACCACCCTTGCTTTTTATTTAACTGAAGGTTGTTTTGATTTTGCTATATGCTGCATAAGTCCTTCCGACAATCGTTTCTTTTTCGATTTCTTCACATTTTTCATGCAGCCATTTCGTCTTAGCTTCCCTGCGCTTTCTTTTTATTTCGTTCCTCAGCGAACTGCATTTCTACATTCTTGAATTTCCCTGAACATTTTTGTCACTTAAAGGGTTAAATTTATGGACTGCCGTTTTCAATCGGCAGTCGTATTATAAATAGTGAACACAGCTATGTCCGCTTGCTTAGCTAGGTGGTAACGTGCCCGCCTCCGATGCAAGCTGGCCCAGGTTCGATTTCCGGCCGGGTTTGAGATTTTCTACGCTCGGGGACTCGGTGTGCAATTGGCGGCCGAACTTGCCCGAATAGGGGCCTCCTGGCAAACGATGCCATACGCTCATTTCATAGCTATTTTTTTTACACTGGCTTCGGTAACCATTGTCCTACCGCTGTTTTATTTTAGGGCGAAAGATCGCGACGATACGTGAGATAATTTGTCGCCGGCAGATACGAGTTGGCACGGATCTCCACCGCTGCGTAGACAGCTGCAGCTGTCCCGCTAGTCTCCTCTCGTGTTGCGGGCGCTCCCTGTGTGACAACAGCGTCTAGACGGCTTACCACCGAGACAGCGTTGGCGGAAATGTCTTTCGCGCAGTTCAACTGTCAGGTACCGCGCCTTGTTGGGACCCTACACGGTAGGTATAAATATCAATTTTGACACTCGGACGTAATTTAGGTCAGGTCGCGTCGCTGTGTAACGTGTCAGCACTTCCGCGCCGCAGAGCGCTGAAATAAAATTACTTCCGCACGGCTGCGGGCCTGTCGGACACCCGGACAGCGGCACAGGACGGCTTCCGGCCGGAAAATGACGGCCGCACTGCGCAGCGTGTCAACCAGTGGCGGCAGCAGCCAGTCGACAGTAGCTCGCTGGTCGTTCACCTCCCACTGAGCGGCTTCCAGCTGTTAAAGTATGCGCTGTGGAGGTCCTGTGCATTCGCCGACCATGCTCCTCGAAAGGTAAGGGGGACATGGTGCTTGCATGAGTGAGATATAGCTTCGAGTAATATTACAGGGTGCCTTCGTCCGACTGAGCAGTGGCAAGGTCACCAACTACAGTTTCATTTTCTACCCAGCACGTCGTTGGACGGCAGTGTTAGTTGGGATATGTGGTCTGCGTGCGACTACAGTCACTTCTTGAATGACGCTCCTCCTCAATTATCCTCACGGCGCTTTTGGAGGACTGCACGGTGTTTACCCATTAAAATATCCAGAACATCCAATTACTACATAGTTGGCAACGGGCATTCGGCGGCATTAATCAGAGATGCGATAGAGACACGCCAAAGCGTTCTCGACAGCAGTCAGAATAACGTTACCAATTCGAATACCGACCAGGGCAGTGTGGGGCAATTGGTAGGGAATTCGTTTGAGGTGTTGTGCCAGATGTGGTCCAGTATACGAGAGTCTTTTGAGCGATACGATGCAGCCCCTAGGCAGATTGCATAATGATTGGCCATAAAACTGCTTGGAACTATACTACCCCTGGTAGATCAGGGCTAAAGGCGTTTTGAGACCGTAAGAGACGTGCGTACAGAACATGAGTCAAGGCACTCGGTGCCTACTCGTCTCCTTGGTGGGACCAAATGCATCTATACTAGTAGCAAATATTATTTGTTCAAGTCCCAAACATCTTTCGCTTGGCATATGGTTAAGAACCTGTGCCTAACCCGAATGTAGCTGGACGAAACCTGGTGAGCCTGAGGGTGCCTGGGCTCCATAGTATGTACCTCTGGCTATTTGGGAACAGCAGATTTTACATTTCACTTGCTCACTGTACAGCTATCGATGCTGAGTTAGCAGCTAGGTGGTACCCAATACATGCCTGTCCCCAAGGGCTCTAATCGAGAGAATCAAGGGGCTGAACTACAAAGAGAGGAGGGGGTAAGGCGGTGGGAGTTTTCCGGGCCTTGACCTGTAAGTGGTAATGGAGTCAGGCAGTGGAACTTCCATCACCCCTGCGCTGTTCTTTTTAGAAGGTCTTTTTACTTACAAGCTAAAAGTTATATCAAGCAAATCTGGAGGAAGCAGCTCTATAATTACCTCAAAAGGAAACTGACTGATGAGCAAGCGGTACAACACTACAACGAGCGAAAGACAATTCTATAGACAAAGGGGTAAGTGAATTTTGTTCTCGCCTTTTGTAAATACGACACTGACGGAGTGGGTATGTATTATAACATGACACACCAAACCGATATTTATCAAACTTTGTGCAGATCTTCATCCCATAGCGAGTATTAAATGATTAAACTATAATTCAATTCGGAACTGGCTTCCATCATGAACATCAGTAAGTGGTGTGACCATCATAGGCACGAAGACGCTGTTGCATTCGTTGTGACATGAAAGCAACCACTCTCCGAAAGTCATCTTGAAGAATACTTCGCCGTTCCTGAAACAGCCGTAGGACCAGGCAGTCCAGCCATGATCCGTACATTCCTCAGAGCGTTCGATATTTGGACTTCAGTGTAGGACCCTGCATTATCTTGCTGGAATACGCAATTTGCTGCCATGGTCAGGAAGAGTATGATAAAAGGGGATGGTTTAACATTCTTGCCCACTAGTGAGCATTCAGCCTCCCTTCAACAGTTATCAAGTCTGCCGTCTCAAATCCAACGAATTTCGGGAATCGCTGTTTCTTGTAACATTTCCCGAGGTCGCATTCGGAAACATTGTCATCGATGTGACTGCAACAAACAGAAGCAAAATTCATAGTTGCACACATTGTCTGCGGTGTAATGTCAGTAGTAAATACCTGCGGTAACTTGAGACATTAATCCAATTTCCATTAATCCGTTCCCGACACATTGCCTTAGGCCTATATTCTGTAAGGAATTCAGCTGGCCGGCCGTGGTGGCCGAGCGGTTCTAGGCGCTTCAGTCTGGAACCGCGCGACCGCTACGGTCGCAAGTTCGAATCCTGCCTCGGGCATGGATGTGTGTGTTGTCCTTAGGTTTAAGTACTTCTAAGTTCTGGGGAACTGATGACCACAGCTGTTAAGTCCCGTAGTGCTCAGAGCCATTTGAACCATTTTTGAATTCAGCTGTTGTCATCCATCTATTCGTCAGAGCCAGCCGAACAGTCCTACGTACTTCTCGTGGTGGAATCCTTCTGGAAGGACCTGTGACTCCTTTATTTGTCACATTGTTATTCTGAGTCCGTGTCGTCACCAATCGCTCTGCAGTCATCGCACAATAGACAACTGTCGTACAGTCTGTCGGTATGATGCTCTAGTTTCTGTCACTCCAATCAAACTCCCTGTCTATCACGTTCTACGGGCATGTTATGTCGCGATCTCCAACTGAAAAGCCATCATTTTTCCCATACCATTCTTTATCTGCGGGAATGGCTTTTTTCTGCGCTGAAAATAAGCTCTCACGAGATGAAATTTTAAAAACATGTTCACAGGCATGGAAATGCCTAAGTTCGGTCAAGTTGTATCTTAAGGTGCATGAAATATTTTCTGGGTCAGTTTTATTTTGCACTACCCATATGTTCTCACTGAATTTTTGCGAGTACTCTGGCACAAAGTCGACTAAATATTTATGACGGAAGTTCGTTATACTATTTGTTTCCGCACCGGCTCTTCCCGTTCTAGAGAGCTCCGGTGTAGAAATACGTGTGTTACGGAATACAATGTATCTTTTCATGAACAATATGAGTATATCTAGCGGCAAATACTAACATAATACCTGTAGAATCAACATCCTTACTATTTTTGTAAAGATGTTTGCTTCACTTGTTTGTATGAAGACTTGTCGAGGTTCTGGACTTCTGTAGTGTCAAAAAGGTAAGACCAGAAATTATTCGATCATCGTGACCTATTATGGAATGCACTTTGCACCCCAAGCGCAACTCTCCAAATGTCCTCATACACCAAAAATATTCTCTTATGAACGTTATTCTTTCTTTCTATTCCTTTTCAGTATGTCTTACCACCGAAAATTATTTATTATTTTATGTTTAAAATAATATCAAATCGGTGATTTGCCTGTACTCACTGTTGTGAAGAGGTTAGCGCAAGTTAACAGTCCTATTATAACCGCTTCATTGGTCTTCTTTCTGTCCTCATTTCTTTATCCTTACTCATAATAACATCTACATTACTTGCAGGTCTTTGTTTAGTCCCTCTGGGTCATTATGAATTCCATGCGCAAGTAGTGGGCGTTGGGGAAAATCACACATAGCTGTCCTAAGCAAAGTCGGAGATGGTTTGTCGTTCTCTTCCTCAAATTGTTTACGTAGAGTCATGATATAACTCTACTGCTTAGATGTCTAAAAGGGTAGGCGTGTCGTGTGTCACTGCTTAGTTCTGTTGTGTGTGTATGTTGGAGGAGTAGGGACTATCTCCATATCTGAACGACTAGCGTGCCGAACTGCCATGCAGGAGGACCCCAATTCAGCTCCTAGTATCGGCAGCGGTTTTTGCTTGGTTGGAGGAGGAGACCTGGGTGCGCTCAGCTCGTATGGACAGTTACGAAGCTTCTTGAAGGAGAAGTATCGGTTCCAAGGCTGGAAAAGCTGACAACGGCCAAGGTAGTGATGAGTTGGCTCCTGACTCACCGTAACACCGAAAAAACGCCGTAGGTTGAGGACCATACAGCTGCTGACGCTGTCCTCATGAGATGATCGCTAAATTCATTTTTTATATATGTATAAAAGAATAGCTCAAGATTTACTCCGGTGCTGGCAAGTAGTCTATATTGTCGTATAGTACACAGAGTACGGCCGAAACGAACGTCTTCATCTGACGAACAGACCACCATTAAAAAAAATCACAGATTTTCACCCCTGGGCCACCGTAATACCTCGTCACACGGTTTAATCCTGAACATTGGTGAAAGACCAGATGCTCAGGAACTTTGTAACACCAACTCAGCTGCCAATATATATGTAATTACTGGTATCGAAAATTAATATCACTACCAGGAGTAGACCTAATTTTCTCCTGGTCGATCGTCAGTACATTAATGTGTGTTAGCAGCTGTCACGTTGTGTAGCTTTTCTCTTCACCAACAGTATCTCCTTGGCCACTTTATCTTCTCCCGTCTACAGAGGAACGGTCGCTACTGTAGCCCCGTCTTCGCAATTCTTTCTGCATCCTTCTGCTTTTTACCACTTGTCCCTCGGCTGACTTTCTCCTTGGTCTCTGGTCTTGTGTCTGCATCTAATGTATCTTTCTAAGCATCCTTTTCTCAGTCACTCTCTCCACTATTTTAATCTGCTGTCCTCAAACTTCTCTTGTAGGAGTTGCTCTCGAATTATTTCTCTGACACATTCATTCCTCGGTTTTCCATTTTTCTAACACCTGCTTGAATTCGCCAAAACTTCGTTTCACCTGCTTGCACCTAACTTTCCCTAATGTGCCAGGTTTCTGCAGCGTACAGCTGAGTTGATATAAAATTTAAAGCTTGACATTGTCAGTCTGAAGCACACCGTCTATTTGAAAAGAACTATTTTATTCACAAAAGTCTGGATCTCATTAGTTGGTGCCCGACAAATAACCAATTTCGACTCTAATTAGGCATCAATGGTACCAAAAAAGAAAGTAATATGTGAAGTGTGCATTTAACACTCTTCATGGTTATTTCAAGTCAGCAGCCGTGTTTGCTATGCATCGTACTTCAGACCGCGTCCTACGTAAGCGACAGAAGCGACCGACAGCGTGCGACAGCTTCAGGCGACAAAACACAACCGCAGGTATACACTACTGGACATTAAAATTAGTACACCACGAAGATAACGTGCTACAGACGCAAATTTAACCGACAGTAAGAAGATGCTTTGATATGCAAATGGTTAGCTTTTCAGAGCATTCAAACAAGGCTGGCGCCGGTGGCGACACCTAAAACGTGCTGACATGAGGAAAGTTTCCAGCCGATTTCTCATACACAAACAGCAGTTGAGCGGCGTTGCTGGTGAAACGTTGTTTTGATGCCTCGTGTAAGGAGGAGAAATGCGTACCATCACGTTTCCGACTTTGATAAAGGTCGGATTGTAGCCTATCGCAATTGCGGTTTTTCGTATCGCGACATTGCTGCTCGCGTTGGTCGAGATCCAATGACTGTTAGCATAATATGGAATCGGTGGGTTCAGGAGGGTAATACGGAACTCCATGCTGGATGCCAACGGCCTCGTATCACTAGCAGCCGAGATGACAGGCCTCTTATCCGCATGGCTGTAACGGATCGTGCAGCCACGTCTCGATCCCTAAGTCAACAGATGGGGACGTTTGCAAGACAACAACCATCTGCACGAACAGTTCTACGACGTTTCCAGCAGCATGGACTCTCAGCTCGGAGACCATGGCTGTGGTTACCCTTGAAGCTGCATCACAGGCAGGAGCGCCTGCGATGGTGTACTCAGCGACGAACCTGGGTGCACGAATGGCAAAACGTCATTTTTTTCGGATGAATCCAGGTTCTGTTTACAGCATCATGATGGTCGCATCTGTGTTTGGCGACATCGCGGTGAGCGCACTTTGGAAGTATGTATTCGTCATCGCCATACTGGCGTATCACCCGGCGTGATGGTATGGGGTGCCATCGGTTACACGTCTTGGTCACCTCTTGTTCGCATTGGCGGCACTTTGAACACTGAACTTTACATTTCAGATGTGTTACGATCCGTGGCTCTACCCTTCATTCGCCGGCCGGAGTGGCCGAGCGGTTCTAGGCGCTACAGTCTGGAACCGAGCGACCGCTACGGTCGCGGGTTCGAATCCTGCCTCGGGCATGGATGTGTATGATGTCCTTAGGTTAGTTAGGTTTAAGTAGTTCTAAGTTCTAGGGGACTGATGACCTCAGCAGTTGAGTCCCATAGTGCTAAAAGCCATTTGAACCAATCTACCCTTCATTCGATCCCTGCGAAAACCTACATTTCAGCAGGATAAAGCACGACCGCATATTGCAGGTCCTGTACGGGCCTTTCTGGATACAGGAAATGTTCGACTGCTGCCCTCGCCAGCACATTCTCCAGATCTCTCACCAATTGAAAACGTCTGGTCAATGGTGGCCGAGCAACTGGCTCGTCACGATACGCCAGTCACTATTCTTGATGAACTATGGTAACGTGTTGAAGCTGCATGGGCAGCTGTACCTGTACATGCCATCCAAGCTCTGTTTGACTCTAAGCCCAGGCGTATCGAGGCCGTTATTACGGCCAGAGGTGGTTGTTCTGGGTACTGATTTCTCAGGATCTATCCACCCAAACTGCGTGAAAGTGTAATCACATGTCAGTTCTAGTATAATATATTTGTCCAATGAATACCCGTTTATCATCTGCATTTCTTCTTGGTGTAGCAATTTTAATGGCCAGTAGTGTGTTTCCCTACTTTATTTAAGGAGCACATAGAATTATAAAAAACGAAGGAACCAAGCATAAGTAAAACCATTTTTGTGAAAAAAAGCAACGGATTTTTGCCAGGAAGGGGTGATAAAATAAAAAAAATAGTGTCGGTTAAGAAACGTTCAATGTATTAACCGGGATTAGAGATCTGCGGACAACATATTTTTTCTTGTTATTCGTTTTTGTTGGAGTTTTGCGATTTTTTTAAACTGTACTTCTCGCACAAGTAATCTAAACATGCTGAGTCCCCTTCAACAAACCTAACTGTGGCAGATTTAAAGCATGAACAGGAACAGGAGTCGATATGAAATGACGACTATGAGTAATAGATGAAGACTTTCTTCAAAAAATGCTTGAAATACTTTTATTTCTTCTCTTTATTTTACATTTTTTAATATTTTTATAACTATTTGTGTCTACCAAAAATTTTTATTTTCCCTTTCTGAATTTTTAGTGCTATTAATGAATCATTAGATTCATAACTGTTTAAGTGTCATAATCAAATACGACCAAGACGTTTGTCAATAAGAGGGTCTATAGCATGTCTAGTATGTCACCTTCTTACTTTTCCGGATCTTTCTTGCCAGAGTACTACACAAGCATAACGGAGCACATACGCGACGCAGTTACAGGCCGACGTTGCAGTAACACTCTGCTCCATCCCCATGTGCGTCTTTTCAGGAGTACATCCGGTCCTGTCTTCATTTTTAAGGATGATAATGCGCAATAGCACCGAACAACGTAGGCGGAAGCGTTCTTGGAACGAGCGGATATTCGGTGAAAGTACTAGCCTACCCACTCACCCTACTTAAATCCCATAGAGCACGATCGCGATGCGATGGTAGACGTACTGCAGCACGTCCACATTGTAACTGCTTTGTTTCATTACCTGTATGTTATTTCTCAAGGTCTCTTAGGAATCTGTGGAACGTTAAAAGTGAATGCGATTGTTAGATGGTTTGGATGGAAGCATGAGGGGGGGGGGGGGAACAATTGTGACCACCCACCTTTTTTTTCTCCCTATTGGACTGCCACAGTAACGATAAATACGGCTGGCGGGGGGAAAAGTCAATCCGCGCTGCTGTGTTGACCGTAGCGTCAGCGGCAGAGTCAGCTCGTCCAGCCACTAGAGACAGCCGCTGGCCACTCAAGCCCACCCTGCCAGACAATGGCGCCGTTACCCCGGCCAGAGGAGCCACAGGCACGGTGAGCCGATTCGCCGGCGATCGAAGGCGCTGCCAGAATTAAAATAACACCCCCTGGCGAGGCTGATCGGGCCGCCACATTGTAAAGCCACAAACGAAAATTGTTCGTCGAAAGAATAATACGGGCTCCTGTGTTTCAATGGAGAAGCGGTTCGCCGTCCCAGTTTCGTTCTGCTGCACCACGTTCTGCGGTTCGTATTAGTGTTTTACTCGGACGGAATTGAAAAAAAAAGAAAAGCAAAAGAAAACGTTCCACAAACAAAAAATTCGCTAGGCTCTTCTCTTTCACTGAGCAGAAAAATTAAGAAAAGGAAAACAAAAAATTGTCGTTACATTATTTTATTGTCAAACTTTTCATTAGTTTAAAACTAGCTGGTTACAAGAAGGACTGCGTCCCACAGTCTCGATTGGTGACACGCTTACCATATTCAAACGAATCACAGTAAAAAGTAAGATGAAAGGAACGAAATAAGGTTAGCGTACCGTCGACGTCGCTGGAGCATACCGCGTTTACATTAAGCTATTTAGAAAAACCAGTGCTAACGTAAATCTGGGTAGCAGGACTGGGATTTGAACACCGCTCCTCTTGAATATACTCCGAGAGGGGTTCCCCATCCTGTTACCTAGAGTTGGATTACCACCGGTTTCCCTAAATCACTTTCGAATGATATCGTGTGAACAAAAATACTTAGGTGGAAATATGATGGCGCTAGACCAGCGATGTGCGGTATTGGCAGATCACCGACGACCTTTTCGCTATGCATCCAGTATATTAGGACAGATCTGAAGATGGTGATTATAGACCGAAAACGGTAGTCTGATGACAAAAAATTTGTGACCATAGACGCGAAGTAAAGGAAATTTATTTTATAATCGGGTCACTGCTCAATTCAAGACCATATGGCACTTTGTGAATGCTGTTTTCAAGTTCGTTATCAAAGTCAGGTCGCCCACGGCTGATAATAACTATCCCCAAAAGATCGATGTTTTCAAAATGGTTCAAATGGCTCTGAGCACTATGGGACTTAACTTCTGAGGTCATCAGTCACCTAGAACTTAGAACTACTTAAACCTATCTAACCTAAGGACATCACACACATCCACGCCCGAGGCAGGATTCGAACCTGCGACCGTAGCGGTCGCGCGGTTCCAGACTGTAGCGCCTATAACCGCTCGGCCACTTCGGCCGGCATGTTTTCAATATCACTGTTAGATCATATGTTTCTTAGACAAACGATGTCAAAATGTATTCTAGGTGCTTGAAGGAATAAAAATGAAAATGTATATTTATTTTGTACAACGTTTTTGAATAATGTAATGTAGAAGAGCATGGTCCACGTTAATTTAAACAAAAAATGGTTCATAAGGCTCTGAGCACTATGGTACTTAACTTCTATGGTCATCAGTCCCTTAGAACTTAGAACTACTTAAACATAACTAACCTAAGGACATCACACACATCCATACCCGAGGCAGGATTCGAACCTGCGACCGTAGCAGCAGTGCGGTTTCAGACTGACGCGCCTAGAATCGCTCGGCCAGAATAGCCGGCACCTCACAAGAGAGGTGAATTACTTTCAGAATTAGTCAGATTTTTCTTTCAGCAATGTTTAACAATTTTAATCCATCAAATCAGCGGTAGCGGACAAGCAGTTTTACACCCATTGTGACTGTCGCCTGTGTTCCACGTCACCGTGCAATAACCACTTACAGACAGAAGGTGGCAGCACTGGCAGTGGGAGTACATAAAGGATGTCGCTCGGACAAAAAAAAGTACAGTCGTAGTTGTAATGCGAAAACGGAGCTATTTATCTGATGTCCAAAAGGGCATGATCTTTGGCTTCGGGCCAAGGATGGAAGCTTTTCCGAAACGGGTAAGTTTGTAAACTGTTCGAGTGATACCGAAGTTAAAGTATACCGTGCACAGCAAAATGGCGCAATCCAAAGGTTGGCGCTGAGGCAGCTGTCCAGTACCATGGGGCACAGATGTCAGGGGTGAACGACTGCTGCGGGGATGTGTGCAGGCGAATAGGTGTGCAACTGCTGAGCAGCTGACCGCTCAGATGAACCAAGGGAATACGAGCAGTGTCTCCTCAACGACCGTTCAGTGGACGTTGCTGGGTATGGGCCTCTGCAGCAGGCGCCCTATTCATGTACCCATGCTGACTGCTGTTCATCGGCGATTACTTTTGGAATTTGCACGTCGATACCGCAGCAGTACATCCACCGAGTGGCGACAGGCGGCCTTTTCAGAAGAATCATGTTTTATTCTTCATCGGGCAGACGGCCGTTGGCTTGTACAGCGTGGAACGTCTGAAAGCAAACACCCTGCGCCAATCGTTGGAAGGGACTAGGCCGGAGGAAGGAATGTTGTGGTCTGGGGAATGTTTTTGCAGCATTGCCTGGGTGATCTCGCCATTCTTGAAGACAAGTATGCATCTGTCGTTGGGGCCCATGTCCATCCCTAGATGCAATTCGCTTTTCCTCGGCATGACATTTACTAGCGGGGCAGTACAACGTGTCACACAACTCTCAGTATATTTGCGTGGTTCGAAGAGCTCAAAGAAGAGTTCACTGTACTCCCCTGAGCACCAAGCTCGCCAGATTTAAACCCAATCGAAAATCTACAGGACCACATAGATAGAGCCATGAATCCTGAACTTAGAAAAATGGTTCAAAAATCAAATGTGTGTGAAACCTTATGGGACTTAACTGCTAAGGTCATCAGTCCCTAAGCGTACACATTACTTAACCTAAATCATCCTAAGGACAAACACACACACACCCATGCCCGAGGGTCGACTCGAACCTCCGCCGGGACCAGCCGCACAAAAAATGGTTCAAATGTCTCTGAACACTAAGGGACTTCACATCTGAGGTCATCAGTCCCCTGGAACTTAGAACTACTTTAGCCTAACTAACCTAAGAACATCACGCACATCCATGCCCGAGGCGGGATTCGAACCTGCTATCGTAGCGGTCGCGCAGTTCCAGACTGAAGTGCCTAGAACCGCTCGGCCATACTGGCCGGCCCTGAACTTAGAGATCTAGCGCAGCTTGCCATGGCATTAGAATCGGCATGGCTCAACATCTCCATAGTTACGACCCGAAACCTCATTGACACTCTTCCCGCACGTATGACAGCAGTCCGCAGCACAAAAGATGGGTACAGATGGTTCAAATGGCTCTGAGCACTATGGGACTTAACATCTGAGGTCATCAGTCCCCTAGAACTTAGAACTACTTAAACCTAACTAATCTAAGGACATGACACACACCCATGCCCGAGGCAAGATTCGAACATGCGACCGTAGCGGTCGCGCGGTTCCAGACTGAAGCGCCTAGAACCGCTCGGCCACTCCGGCCGGCCGAAAGATGGGTATTGAGGCTTTTCACAGGAAGTCATATTAATATATGAAGATATTAACTGTTCCAGAAAGAATAGATACCATTGATGACCGTGCAATTTCTCGAGAGTAAATGATAATAATTGAACCCTCAGCTGCCGACAGGTGTTGACATACCTCGATGGGGACAACTGAAAATGTGTGCCCCGACCGGGGCTCGAACCCAGGATCTCCTGCTTACATGGCAGACGCTCTATCCATCTGAGGCACCGAGGATACAGATGAATAGCGCGACTGCGAGTAATGAGTGGATGGCCAAATATCTATTACGTACATTACGTATCTAGATTGTGGACAGTTGGGAATGTGGGTCTCACGGGAAGCGTGCAAGGAATAAGTCCCTGCAGTCGCGCTATTCATCTGTGTCTTACGGAGCCACCACCAGCTTGGGCAGTGCGTTGTCGACAACTTGTATCCTTGGCTCCGTGAGGTCTGCGCCACACTCGAATCCTACCAACAGCTCTTACCAGCTGAAATCGGGACTCTAATCCGACCACAGTTTTCCACTCGTCTAGGGTCCAACCGATATGGTCACGAGCCCAGGAGAGGCTCAGCAGGCGGTGCCGTGCTGTTAGCAAAGGCACTCGCGTCGGTGGCCTGCTACCATAACCCATTAACGCCAGATATCGGCGCACTGCACTAACAGATACTTTCGTCCTACATCCCACGTTGATTTTTTCCGTTATTTCACGCAGTGTCGCTTGTCTGGTGCACTGACAATTCAGCAAACCTTGCTGTTCTCGGTCGGTAAGTGAAGGCCGCCGGCCACTGCGTTGTCCGTGGCGAGAGGTAATTTGGTACTCTCGGCACACTCTTGACACTGTGGAACTCGGAAGATAGAATTCCCTGACGAGTGTCCCACGCGTCTATCTCCAACTACCATTCTGCGTTCAAAATCTGTTAACTCCCGTCGTGCGGCCGTAATTACGTGGGGAACCTTTTCAAAAGACTCACCTGAATATAAATGACTCCTCCGCGAATGCACTGCCCTTTTATACGTTATGTACGCTATAATATCGCAATCTGTGAATACGTATCTTGCTATCCCATGACTTTTGTCTCCTTAGTGTATATGTATAACTGTAGTTATTACAGCCTTTTGTTACAGCAATTACTTAATTTACAATTAACTGTAAATTTGACTGAATCTGTTTTCTTTTAACTCGTTCTTTCACTCATGAGTCTTTCGAACTTTGTGGTGAGGTACTTAGTACTCTGCTGATGGTTAACGAATTGGATCAATATTCTAAAGTTTCACTCGCAAAGCTCAGGCTTCGAATAAACGCACTCCAACGTTCCAAAAAAAGTTACTGTTACCTTGTCATGTCTATTACAGAGCTATTAAAATACTGGTTGGATCCTACTTTGCGGTGAGTTGCTTGTCCTGCGTTGTAGCGCTTCCAATGAAATTCATTATTGGCGATAGGTTTTTCTTGATCAGCGAGCAGCTCGAGTAAATTTGGTCCACACAAATTAACTCAAAAATCTTCTTGCGACCATATTCTGTGCCCACACACGGGCTCAGTCACTTATGTTTTGCCTTGCCACATATTGTAACACCATTTCCATCACAATCTCAATTTGGCATTTGCTTGACAACATACAAGTCTGTACCTCACCGGACATACTTCGCAGATCGTCTCTGTGCTCCCTTCTACGACTACCTGCCCTCGCGTCAGTGATGTTGTTGTTACACGGAAGATAAATAAATCAATTTTCGTGATACTCCGAGCGTGTTTGCTGTAACGACCTGACATAATTATTTCTTGCTTTGTGTTTCATCATACATTATATTTTCATAAACGCCAATTACTGAAAAATTCATAAATGCATATAGTTACGAAAACTAATGAAATCAAGTAGATGAAATGTACTTAAGACATTGAGTTGTAGCGTTAGTAGCTCTGTCCACTAAATTTCACATCTTATACAGCGTGGCCCATTGATCGTGACCGGGCCAAATCTCTCACGAAATAAGTGTCAAACGAAAAACCTACAAAGAACGAAACTTGTTTAGCTTGAAGGAGGAAACCAGATGGCACTATGGTTGGCCCGCTAGATGGCGCTGCCATAGATCAAACGGATATCAGCTGCGTTTTTTAAAACAGGAACCCCCATTTTTATTACATATTCGTGTAGTACGTAAATAAATATAAATTTTTTAGTTGGACCACTTTTTTCGCTTTGTGATAGATCGCGCTGTAATAGTCACAAACATATGGCTTACAATTTTAGACCAACAGTTGGTAACAGGTAGGTTTTTTAAATTAAAATACAGAACGTAGCTACATTTGAACATTTTATTTCGGTTGTTCCGACGTGATACATGTACCTTTGTGAACTTATAATTTCTGAGAACGCATCCTGTTACAGCGTGATTACCTGTAAATACCACATTAATGCAATAAATGATGTCCGTCAACATCAATGCATTTGGCAATAGGTGTAACGACATTTCTCTCAACAGCGAGTAGTTCGCCTTCCGTAACGTACGCACATGCATTGACAATGCGTTGACGCTTGTTGTCATGCGTTGTCGGTGGATCACGATAGCAAATATCCTTCAACTTTCCCCACAGAAAGGAATCCGTGGACGTCAGATACGGTGAACGTGCGGGCCATGGTACGATGCTTCGACGACCAATCCACACGTCATGAAATATGCCATTCAATACCGCTTCAACCGCACGCGAGCTATGTGCCGGACATCCATCATGTTGGAAGTACACCGCCATTCTGTCATGCAGTGAAACATTTTGTAGCAACATCGGTAGAACATACGTAGGAAATCAGCACACATTGCACCATTTAGATTGCCATCGATAAAATGGGGGCCAATTATCCTTCCTCCCATAATTCTGCACCATACATTAACCCGCCAAGGTCGCTGATGTTCCACTTGTCGCAGCCATCGTGGATTTTCCGTTGCTCAGTACTTCATATTATACTACTTTACGTTACCGCTTTTGGTGAATGACGCTTCGTCGCTAAATAGAACGCGTGCAAAAAATCTGTTATCGCCCCGTAATTTCTCTTGTGCCCGGTGGCAGAACTGTACACGACGTTCAAAGTCGTCGCCATGCAATTCCTGGTGCATAGAAATATGGTACGGGTGCAGTCGATGTTGATGTAGCATTCTCAGCACCGACGTTTTTGAGATTCCCGATTTTGTCTGCTGCTGATGTGCGGATTAGCCGCGACAGCAGCTAAAACGCCTACTTGGGAATCATCATTTGTTGCAGGTCGCGGTTGACGTTTGACATGTGGCTGAACACTTCCTGTTTCCTTAAATAACGTAACTATCCGGCGAACGGTCCGGACACTACGATGATGTCGACCAGGATACCGAGCAGCATACATAGCACACGCCCTTAGGGCATGTTGATCACAATAGCCATACATCAACACGATATCGAACTTTTCCACAATTGGTAAACGCTCCATTTTAACACGGGTAATGTATCACGAAGCAAATACCGTCCGCACTGGCGGAATGTTACGTGATACCACGTACTTATACGTTTGTGACTATTGCAGCGCTATCTATCACAAAGCGAAAAAAGTGTTCCAACTAAAACTTTCGTGAAACTTCCTGGCAGATTAAAACTGTGTGCCGGACCGACACTCGAACTCTGGACCTTTGCCTTTCATGGGCAAGTGCTCTACCAACTGAGCTACCCAAGTACGACTCACGCCCCGTCCTCACAGCTTTAATTCCGCCAGTAGTTCGTGTCCTACCTTCCAAACTTCACAGAAGCTCTCCTGCGAAACTTGCAGAACTAGCACTCCTGGAAGAAAGGATATTGCGAAGACATGGCTTAGTTTTGAAGGTACGAGACGAGGTACTGGCGGAACTAAAGCTGTGAGGAGGGTGCGTGAGTCGTGCTTGGGTAGCTCAGTTGGTAGAGCACTTGCCCGCGAAAGGAAAGGTCCCGAGTTCGAGTCTCGGTCCGGCACACAGTTTTGATCTGCCAGGAAGTTTCATATCTGCGCACACTCCTCTGTAGAGTGAAAATTTCATTCTTAAAACTTTCATATTTCCTTACGTGCTACACGAATATGTAATAAAAAATGGGGGTTACTATTTTTAAAAAACGCAGTTGATATCCGTTTGGCCTATGGCAGCGCCATCTAGCGGGATAACCATAGCGCCATCTGGTTTCCCCCTCCAAGCTAGACAATTTTCGTTCTTTGTAGTTTTTTCCTTTGACGCTTATTTCGTGAGATATTTGGCCCGGTCACTATCACTGGACCACCCTGTATAGCGTCAAATCGTGTACAAATTTAGATATGTATTTTTTATACCACACTGGACACGCTGAGTATGTAAAAGATTGGTATTTGCCATACATTCTGACGGTGCATTTTTAAATCATTCAAAGCTTAAGTTTTCTATTTTACCCTATAACTCTACAAAGAACACAAGAAATCCATCTTCTTTTCTCAAAAATGTTCAAATGTGTGTGGAATCTTATGGGACGTAACTGCTAAGGTCATCAGTCCCTAAGCTTACACACTACTTAACCTAAATTATCCTAAGGACAAAGACACACACCCATGCCCGAGGGAGGACTCGAACCTCCGCCGGGATCAGCCGCACAGTCCACGACTGCAGCATCTTAGACCGCTCGGCTAATCCCGCTCGGTCTCCCTTCCTCCATCAACCCCATACAGCTGTGGTGTAAAATCCATCCAGTGTCTCTCCAAGCGAATTCACTGTACCGTAGCTCGTTAGTTACATATTTGCCATCCGCTTCAGGGCTTGTATTGTGAGCTGAGTAAAGAATGAAGAACAAACCGAGTCAGTCTGTACATTACAGAACGCGAGACCGACAGGGTGCCTTGTTCGGTTAGAAGCCCAGCCGCGTAACACTGGTACCATCGACGGCGGGACAAAGGCAGACGGCAGAGCGGCCCGGCGCTGACGGACAGCAGAAAAGCGCCGGATCGCCTCCTGGCCATTCTTCCCGCGTGACGTCAGCCGCGCGCCTTCTATAGGCAGAGCGTGGAGCGTGGAGCGCGGCGCGAGCCGAGCGGCGTTATTGCTTTTTAGCGATCGAAGCGGTCGCCTTGTAGTAGTGCGGCGCTGCAGCCGCGGTTGGGACCTCCAAGGGTACACACGCGGCGCCCCTTCTCGTCACACTGGCCGGTGTGGGGTAGCACCAAGGCACCGGAGACCTGAAACTGCAGTGACACCTGACGACACAGACTGTAATAAGGAGACTTTACGGACTGGCACTATCCGATTTTCTTCATACATGAATATCGGTGCCCGGACATCAGTTTCCTAAAACAGTACGACGGAGTTCTCAAACTCCCTAGAAAAAATCGCCATGGAACGTTATAAGATGTTGCCTGCTGTTAAGGACCAAACGTTTCGAGCTAATTAACATAGTTGTCGGTAGCTGACAAGACCGTATCCGTCGGTAGCTGAGCGCCTAGCATACGAGGTGTGTAATCGTAAGATCACTGGTTCTAACCACGCTATTAGTGCATTTGCCGGAACCTCCTCGGTAGTTCCTTTCTTTACTTTCATTTAAATTCCGTGTTTATTAACAAATGTAAATGTTAATTAACTAATATTTAATCATAATTTTTCCTAACAGCAACATTTTACATATAATTACTAATTTCATTAAAATAAAATAAAATTTGATAGCCAAGTAAAAGATTTTATTGTGCAACGGAAAATTACACTAAAGAGCCAAAGAAACTGGCACAATGTCTAATATCGTGTAGGGCCCACACTAGCACGCAGAAGTGTCGCAACACGACGTGGCATGGACTCGAATAACGTCCGATGTAGTGTCGAAGGGAATTGACACACGATGAATCCTGCGGGAATGACCATTCATAAGAGCACGAGGGGGTGGAGATCTCTCCTGAACAGCACGTTGCAAGGCACCCCAGATATGACGAATAATGGTCGCGTATGGGGAGTTTGGTGGCCAGCGGAAGTGTTTAAAATCAGAAGAGTGTTCCAGCAGCCAATCTGCAGCAATTCCGGACGTGTGGGGTGTCGCAATGTCCTGCTGGAATTGTTCAAGTCCGTCGGAATGCACAATGGTCATCTACATCTACATCTACATCCATACTCCGCAAGCCACTTGACGGTATGTAGCGGAGGGTACCTTGAGTACCCGGCCGTAGTGGCCGAACCGTTCTAGGCGCTACAGTCTGATTTTATCCTCATGGTCTCTTCGCGAGATATACGTAGGAGGGAGCAATATACTGTTTGACTCCTCGGTGAAAGTATGTTCTCGAACAAAACCCCGTACCGAGATACTGAGCGTCTCTCTTTCAGAGTCTTCCACTGGAGTTTATCTATCATCTCCGTAACGCTTTCGCGATTACTAAATGATCCAGTAATTAAGTGCGTTGATCTGCTCTATCTCTTCTATCAACCCTATCTGGTACGGATGCCACACCGGTGAGCAGTATTCAAGCAGTGGGCGAACAAGTGTACTGTAACCAACTTCCTTTGTTTTCGGGCTGCATTTCCTTAGGATTCTTCCAATGAATCTGTCTGGCATCTGCTTTACCGACGATTAATTTTATATGGTCATTCCGTTTTAAATCACTCCTAATGTCTACTCCTAGATAATTTATTGAATTACCTGCTTCCATTTGCTGACCTGTTATATTGTAGCTAAATGGTAAAGGATCTTTCTTTCTATGTATTCGCAGCACATTACACTTGTCTACATTGAGATTCAATTGCCATTCCCTGCACCATGCGTCAATTCGTTGTAGTCCTCCTGCATTTCAGTACAATTTTCCATTGTTACAACCTCTCGATATACTGCAGCATCATCAGCAAAAAGCCTCAGTGAACTTCAGATGTTACGCGCTAGGTCATTTATATATATATTGTGAATAGCAACGGTCCTACGACACTCCCACGCGGCACACCTGAAATCACTCTTACTTCGGAAGATTCCTCTCCATTGAGAATGACATGGTGCGTTCTGTTATCTAGGAACACTTCAACCCAGGTCTGATAGTCCGTATGCTCTTGCTTTGTTCATTAAACGACTCTGGGGAACTTTATCATACGTCTTGCGGAAGTCAAGAAACACGGCATCTATCTGGGAACCCGTGTCTATGGCCCTCTGAATGGATAGAGGTGATAAGACAGAATGTTTACGTACGTGTCACCTGTCAAGGTCGTATCTAGGCATACTGGGGGTCCCACTGCACTCATCACGCCATTACAGAGCCTCCACCACCTTAAACAGTCCCCTGCTGACATGCAGGGCCCATGGATTCAGGAGGTTATCTCCATACCCATAAGCGTTCATCCGCTCTATACAATTTCAAACGAGACTCGTCCGACTAGGTAACATGTTCCCAGTCATCAACAGTCCAATATAGGTGTTGACGGGCCCAGGTGAGGCGTAAAGCTTTGTGTGGTGCAGTCATCAAGGGTACACGAGTGGACCTTCGGCTCCATAGCCTATATCGATGATGTTTCGGTGAATGATTGGCACGCTGACACCTTTTGATGGCCCAGAAATAAAGTTTGCAACAAATTGCAGAAGGGTTGCACTTGTGTCACGTTGAATGGTTCTCTTCAGTCGTCGTTGGTCCCGTTCTTGCAGTATCGTTTTCCGGCCGCAGTGATGTAGGGGACGTGATGTTTTACCCGATTCCTGATGTTCACGGTACACTCCCGAAGTCGTATGAGAAAATCCCCATTTGAACGCTACCTAGGAGATACTGTGTCCTGTCGCTCGTGCACCGACTATAACAAGACGTTCAAACTCAGTTACTTCTTGATAACCTGCTATCGTAGCAGCAGTAACCGATCTAACAACGGCGCCAGACACTTATTGTCTTATATAAGAGTTGCCGACCGCAGGGCCGCATTGTGACTGTTTACTTATCTTTTTATTTGAATACGCATGTCTATACCAGTTTCTTTGGTGCTTCAGTGTGTATCGTTCAACCTGTAGAAGTAAGAAGTATTTTATTTTCTATTTCATGTTTCGTAGCTTCGTCCTACATTTTCGTTTGTTGTGAATACTGTCGTCTTCATGTTGTAGATAATCACAAATGAAAGTGATAAATTTTAACTCTTTGTTAGCTAATTATCATTTTCATTTGTTAGTAAATATGGAACTGAAATAAAGTTAATTGCGACTAATACCTCATCGTTTGGTCCCTTTAAAACCACCAACCCAATCCTAAAAGTGACAAAAGTTTCTTACAAACGGGATTCGAACCAACGCCTTTACGATTACTAGACTGCTATGTTACGCACTCAGTTACCGACAAACATGTCCTTATGACATTGCAGTGTCTGTGTCGTTCTGAATTACGATGTTAAGTTCCTTTGGACAGCCATGCACTGCGGCGACTACAGCCGTTATGAAATTCATTCAATGTATCCGTAATTTCGAATACGGACAACCATAAACTGTAGAATGGAATGACGACAAAGCATCGTAATTCATAATAACACAGGTACTACAATTTCGTGTCCATCCGCCGACATTAGGCAGGCGACTTTCAAGTAAAATGTCTCATCTGTACGGAAATATATGTATAGATGTACTAGTACAGGTTGTAGACGCATGGCTTACGACATGTGGAAGTTTAAGTGTGGCCGCGAATCGTACATGGATATCTAAATGGTAAAGCGATTGCTCTGGGTAAGCGGGAAATTCGAGACCTGGTCTGGCACAAATTTTTAATGTCGTCATTCCATTCTACAGTTGATGGTTGTCCGTATTCGCAATTGAGAATGTATTAAACATTTCATTCACCGCCAGATGTCTATCGGTTAACAGCGGCAGGAGACCATCCAATTTTCAAAGGCGATTTTCTCGAGAATTTACAATTGTAACGCACTGCTTTAGGAAATGTATTTCCAGGCACTGTCATTGTAATGCTGTGAACGTGAAGAAAAACTATTTCACACCTTTATTATTATTAGTCGCCGGATAGCATTACTAGGAGGTTATTGATTAATATCCTGTCGACAATTTAGTCATTAGAGACCGGAGCAGAAGCTTGGACTACGGAAATATGGAGAAGTAACGCGCCCGCGCCCTTTCCAGGGAATCATTTCGGCTTAGGGAAATCATGGAAAACCTAAATCAGGATGGCTGGAAGCAGGTTCGAAGCGTCGTCCTCCGAGGGAATGAGAGTTCAGCGCGCTAACCGCTGCGCTACCCCTCTCATAGTCGCCGGACAGCTGGATCAGCTGGATAATGCCGTGTGGCCAGAAATGGTTGACAATGTCGATTTGCCGAAAACAGTTTCCAAGTGTTACAACGGCTTGCACTCAAACCTCGAGCGTCCCCAAAATGTACATCTACACTACGCAATCCACCTTACGGTATGAGTTGGAGTGTGCTCTTCCCACCACTATCTTTTTCCCTGTTCCATTCCATAATGACACTCGGGAATAATATTGGCAAACTTATAATTTCTCCTATTTTCTTCGAGACGAATGTGGGTGGAAGTGATTCGTTGCCCCACTCTTCTTCGAACATACCCTGTCAGTGTCTGAACAATAACTTTCTCAGTGATACATAACACATCTCTCCTACCGAGTGCAACGGGAGCCTGTTGAGTACCTCCGTAAGGCTCAAACGCATGCCAAACGATACCAAGGCGAAGATTGCTGCTCTTCTCTTCTTTCTTGTGTTAGTTATACTTCCTAAAGGTCCCAGACAGGTTAATAAATCTCAAGAATCGGTGAACAACTACTTTGTAAGCACTTCCGCTATCCGGATAAATTGCATTTCCTTATCATTCTCAGCCTGGAATCTATTTTTCCCACAATTTTTTTTACAGGGTAAGAGCTATTGAACTATTTGAAATAAAATCGCCATAACTTCTGAACGGTTTGTGTTAGGACGTTCAAACTGCACGGTTGGCCGCGGGGCGTGATGAGAATAGGTATGCCCATGAGCACGTGAAGCCCACTGTCATTTGGATGGGTTCGTCAATAAGCAAAATTGGCACATTTTCGCGACAGAGAAGTCTCTTCGCCATCAACGGTTGACTGTGTAGTGTGGCTATATCCAGTCACGAAATAATCAGTGCACGATGATTACCGAACGGTACGTGAAGGTTTTGGAATATGACTTAATCCCTATTATCCAAAGTGACCTAATTTTGATAACATGTGCTTCATGGAGGACGGAGCTCGACCCCATCGAAACAACAGAGTGACTGGTGTCCTGGAGGAGCACTTTGAGGACCGCATTCTGGCTCTGGGGCGCCCAGAGGCCACTGGCATGGGCCTCGATTGGCCGCCATATTCTCCGTATCTGAATACATGCGACTCCTTTTTGTGGGGCTATAGTAATGACAAGGTGTACAGCAATAACCCAAAACAATTGCTGAGCTAAAAACAGCCATTTTGGAGCTCATAGACATCATCGATGTTCCCACACTTCAGCGCGTCATGCAGAATTTCGCTACTCGTCTGTGCCACATCATCGCCAATGATGGCAGGCATATCGAACACGTCGTAACTTGAATCCGAAAATGTGTAGTGACGTTTACATGTTCCATAAAGGGTGTGCACGCTGTAGTTTGTAACTAATTTATGTTTTTTTTAAACAGTTCAATAATAGTATGTTCTTATTACACGTTAGGGCACTCCTAGGTATTTTACAGTTCTTACTGTTCCCAATGATGTTTCACAAATAGTGAAATCTCCTATGACGGTGTTGAAAAAGAAACGAGTCGGAGGCATAGTTACAGAAACCAGTGCCTGTATGTTAGAAGTATTGCCCCTGGATGTTCAGACACTTGTCCTACTGTGACACAAGGCAATGAATGACTGTCTCATAAAATTCCCGGGGCTGCGATGTTAACCAGTTCCGCACGTATAGCTGTACTTCGTCGTCCGAGTGAATCGTTTGCCCCTCAAAGCCTTTTTAAGGGGACCAAAAATGGTGTAATCACAGGTAGAGAGGTCCGGACTGTATGGAAGGTGGTCGAAAACCTCCGATTTGAATTTATGCAAGAGTACTGCGACTGTGTTGGCCGTATGAGGCTTTGCATTGTGGTGGAGCAGAATGACCCCACGGGTGAGA
This sequence comes from Schistocerca serialis cubense, assembly GCF_023864345.2. NCBI lineage: Eukaryota > Metazoa > Arthropoda > Insecta > Orthoptera > Acrididae > Schistocerca > Schistocerca serialis. Next base: position 205,247,065 of record NC_064638.1, read on the forward strand.
TTACCTGGCCGTTTTGATTTGATCGCTTGGCGAGGGGTAGTCAGGGCTTGCGAGTAACGCTGGGCATTCACTGTTGTCCCGTGCTGCAGGAAGTGAATCAGAAAGGGGCCATCTTGGTCAGAAAAGAACGTCAGCATAACGTTTCCTGCACTCGTATGGACGACGACGTCCAGCTGTACGTGCGGAACTGGTTAACATCGCAGCCCCGGGAATTTTATAAGACAGCCATTCACCACTTTGTGTTACAGTGGGACAAGTGTCTCAACATCCAGGGTCAATACTTCTAACATGCTGGTAATAGTTTCTGTAATTATGCCTCCGGCTCGTTTCTTTTTGAACGCCTTTTTACTTACCCCCAAGTTCCTGTACCACTCGTTGAACCTCTGGAGGTATTTTTGCATTGTTCTATATTCTTCTGACGTTGCAAATTTTCTACAGACAACAGTATCGTCTGCAGAAAGCTTCATAGGACTTGCGATGTTATCTACTACATTATTTACGTATATAATAAACAATTGTGGCCCTAAAACATGCGGTTTGGGCACTGCAGAAATTACTTGTACATGCGTTTATCTTATCCCGTTCAGAATAGCATACTGAACTCTGTCGCTTAGGAAGTCCTGAATCCAGTCAAAAATCTAGTGCGATGCTCGGTAATCCTGAATTTCATTCACTAAACGACAGCGCGGAATTGTATCCAGTGCCTTGTGGAAGTCGAGAAACACGGCGTCAACAAGGGGGCGTCTACGGCTGTCTGTGTGTCAAGAACGAACCGAGCTAGACGGGCTTATAAGATATATATTTACGGAATCCACTTTTATGTTTGTAGGTGAGAGTTATGTACTCCAGATACACCAAACGCGTGGGGGCTCAATAAGTCCATAATTCTACAACAGACTCATGTCAGCGATATAGAACTACATACACTCCTGGAAATTGAAATAAGAACACCGTGAATTCATTGTCCCAGGAAGGGGAAACTTTATTGACACATTCCTGGGGTCAGATACATCACATGATCACACTGACAGAACCACAGGCACATAGACACAGGCAACAGAGCATGCACAATGTCGGCACTAGTACAGTGTATATCCACCTTTCGCAGCAATGCAGGCTGCTATTCTCCCATGGAGACGATCGTAGAGATGCTGGATGTAGTCCTGTGGAACGGCTTGCCATGCCATTTCCACCTGGCGCCTCAGTTGGACCAGCGTTCGTGCTGGACGTGCAGACCGCGTGAGACGACGCTTCATCCAGTCCCAAACATGCTCAATGGGGGACAGATCCGGAGATCTTGCTGGCCAGGGTAGTTGACTTACACCTTCTAGAGCACGTTGGGTGGCACGGGATACATGCGGACGTGCATTGTCCTGTTGGAACAGCAAGTTCCCTTGCCGGTCTAGGAATGGTAGAACGATGGGTTCGATGACGGTTTGGATGTACCGTGCACTATTCAGTGTCCCCTCGACGATCACCAGTGGTGTACGGCCAGTGTAGGAGATCGCTCCCCACACCATGATGCCGGGTGTTGGCCCTGTGTGCCTCGGTCGTATGCAGTCCTGATTGTGGCGCTCACCTGCACGGCGCCAAACACGCATACGACCGTCATTGGCACCAAGGCAGAAGCGACTCTCATCGCTGAAGACGACGCGTCTCCATTCGTCCCTCCATTCACGCCTGTCGCGACACCACTGGAGGCGGGCTGCACGATGTTGGGGCGTGAGCGGAAGACGGCCTAACGGTGTGCGGGATCGTAGCCCAGCTTCATGGAGACGGTTGCGAATGGTCCTCGCCGATACCCCAGGAGCAGCAGTGTCCCTAATTTGCTGGGAAGTGGCGGTGCGGTCCCCTACGGCACTGCGTAGGATCCTACGGTCTTGGCGTGCATCCGTGCGTCGCTGCGGTCCGGTCCCAGGTCGACGGGCACGTGCACCTTCCGCCGACCCCTGGCGACAACATCGATGTACTGTGGAGACCTCACGCCCCACGTGTTGAGCAATTCGGCGGTACGTCCACCCGGCCTCCCGCATGCCCACTATACGCCCTCGCTCAAAGTCCGTCAACTGCACATACGGTTCACGTCCACGCTGTCGCGGCATGCTACCAGTGTTAAAGACTGCGATGGAGCTCCGTACGCCACGGCAAACTGGCTGACACTGACGGCGGCGGTGCACAAATGCTGCGCAGCTAGCGCCATTCGACGGCCAACACCGCGGTTCCTGGTGTGTCCGCTGTGCCGTGCGTGTGATCATTGCTTGTACAGCCCTCTCGCAGTGTCCGGAGCAAGTATGGTGGGTCTGACACACCGGTGTCAATGTGTTCTTTTTTCCATTTCCAGGAGTGTATAATTACATAACGCTTTAGCGCCGATCCCGTGAAGAAAGCCACCGCTCTTCGTAGGCTCTTGCGCCTCTCTCTCTGTTGTAGTAATCCAACTTGCTAGAACAATAATCAAAAATAGGTTGGAAATTGATTTTTGTGTGCCCACCTCAGTGTATGGATGATTTCTCCTAGGTAATTTACCCTGAGGTGGCAAAAGTCATGGGATACCTCCCAATATACCTCCTTTTGCTAGGCATAGTACAGCAGCTTGACTTGGTTTGGATTAAACTAGTTGTTAGAAGTCCACTGCAGAAATAATGAGCCATGTTACCTCTACAATCGTCGATAAGTGCGAAAGTATTGCCGCTGCAGGATTTTGTGCACGAACTGACCTCTGGATTTTGTTCCATAAACGTTCGATAGGATGCATATCGGGCGATTTGGGTTGCCAAATCATTCTCTCAAACTATCCAGAATGTCCTTCAAACGAATCATTAACAATTATGGCCCAGTGACATGACATCGTTGTTTGAGAACTTGAAGTCAATGAACGGCTGCAAATGGTCTCCAGATAATCAAACAAAACCATTTCCAGTCAACGATCGGTTCAATGGGACCAGGGGACCCAATCCACTGCATGTAAATACAGCCCAGCCATTATGGCCACCAGCGTGCGCAGTGCCTTGTTGACAACTTGAGTTCATGGCTTTGTGAGGTCTGCACCACACTCGAATCCTAACATTGGCTATGAACAATTGAAATCGTGGCTCTTCTGACCAGACCACGGTTTTCCAGTCGTCTAGTGTCCAACTGATGTGATCATGAGCCCGGGAGAGGCGCTGCAGACGACGTCGTGCTGCTAGCAGAGGCGCTCGCGTCGCTCGTCTTCTGCCATAGTCCATCAACGCAAATTTTCGCCGCACTGTCCTAACGGATACATTCGTCGTACGTCCCACATTGATTTGTGCTGTTTCTTAAAGCAGTGTTGCTTGTCTGGTACCACTTACAACTCTACTCGAACGCACTGCTGTCGGACGTTAAGTGAAAGCCGTCGGCCACTGCGTTGTCCGTGGTGAGGGGTAATGCCTGAAATTTGTATTCTCGACACTCTCTTGACAGTGTTGATCTCAGAATATTGAATTCCGTAAGGATATCCGAAATGGAATGTGCCATGCATCTAGCTCCAACTACCATTCCGCGTTCAAAGGCTGTTAATTCCCGTTGTTTGGATATAATAACGTGCGCTGCCGTTTGTGCCTTGTGTACGCGGTACTACCGCCCTCTATAAATGTGCATATCGCTATCCCATGACGTTTGACATTTGGGTATATACATGTGGCAGTTCAGACTGACTGACTGCTACCCTAAACCACGGTTGCATATCAATCCTCTTTACTGCGTTGAAGAGAGCTACCAGATGGTCAACAGCCGACGGCGGAAGCTGTAGAAGCGTGCTGTCGGAGATGACGTCCGTTCCTCCAGCCTTCCTTCGTGCCAGCCTCTCAAGCTAGCAGTGACCCTCCTCAGCAGTAATTCGTTCCAAGTCTTCCTCATCTACATGTGGTTCCAGGGATCTTGGCAGTCTTTCGCGAACCAGATCGACATGTGCTTCTTCCACAGGGTCGTCTATTGGTCAGAAATTGTTCGTAAAGATATTCGTCAACGCATCGGTTCAAAATGGTTCAAATGGCTCTGAGCACTATGGGACTTAACATCTGAGGTCATCAGTCCCCTAGAACTTAGAACTACTTAAACCTAACTAAACTAAGGACATCACACACATCCATACCCGAGGCAGGATTAGAACATGCGACCGTAGCGGTCGCGCGGTTCCAGACTGTAGCGCTTAGAACCGCTCGGCCACTCCGGCCGGCCAACACGTCGGCATTGTCCATCAAACATCATCTGTAATGGCCGCATTTAACGCATGGACGGCTTCCGATTGTTTGGCTTACGTCACTGTGCATACGATTTAGAGAAGATGCGTGTATGGTGCGAAAAATGGCAACTGACTTTAAGTAATGAAAACTGTGAATTCATCCACATGAGTACCAAAACGAATATGCTAAATTTCGGTTACACAATAAATCACAAAAAATAAAGGCCATAAATTCAACTAAATACTTATGAATTACGATTACGAATAACGTAAGTTTGAATGATCACATAGATAATGTTGTGGGTAAAGCAAACCAAGACTACGACTTATTGGCAGAACACTGAAAATGCAACAGGTGTGTTAAAGAGACAGGCTATACTACGCTTGTTCGTCGCCTTCTGGAATATTGTTGTGCGTTGTGGTATCCGCATCAGTTAGGATTTACGCAGTTCAAAGAAGAGCGGCTTGTGTCGTACTATTGCGAAATAGGGAAGAGAACCCTACGGATCTGATACGTGGACTGGGATAGCAGTCATTAAAAGAAGGGTGTTTTTCATTGTGGCAGGACCTCCTCATGAAATTTCAGTCACTAACCTTCTCCTCAGAATGTGAAAATATTTTGTTGGTGCCCACCTGCTTAGGGAGGAATGATCGTCGTAAAATAAGAGAAGTCAGGGTTCGCACAGAAACATTTTAGTGTTCGTTTCTCCCGTGCGTTGTTCCAGAATGGTACGGTAGAAAATAGCTTGAAGAGATTCGTGAACCCTTTGCCGGGCACTTAAGTGTGGACTGGACAGTAATCATGTAGATGTAGATAATGGCAACACTTGGGTTTAGTCGGCACCGTTCCCGTGGGAGCGTAAACAATAAGGAAAATTTAACTGTTCAAAAATGTTTCAAATGGCTCTGAGCACTATGCGACTTAACTTCTCGGGTCATCAGTCGTCTAGAATTTAGAACTAATTAAACCTAACTAACCTAAGGACATCACACACATCCATGCCCGAGGCTGGATTCGAACCTGCGACCGTAGCAGTCGCTCGGTTCCAGGCTGAAGCGCCTAGAACCGCACGGCCACTCCGGCCGGCAAAATTTAACTGTCTCCCCTCAAAGGAGACATTTCACAAGCATGCACAACTAAGTTTACAGCAGCACTTCCATTTGAAGATGTTGTCGCACATTATAATTGTTACAGGCTTCCTTAATGAGAGTATCCTGGGATAAAACTTTCGTTTCACAAAACAAGATTTTGTATTTATTTGTGATGATTTTTCAAGTTTCCGATTTTTAATGTGACGTTGATCTTCTGCATAGCACTCGGAAACGATACGGGTGAATTATGCGATGAATTTATTTCCGCCCTAATCGCAGGGCATATACACTGATCAGCCAGAACATTATGAGCACCTGCCTATTGACCTGTTTGCCCACTTTTGGTATGGATAACGATGATAACGGTGGCAACACGTCGTGGTATGGAAGGAATGAGCCCTTGGTAGGTCGTTAGAGGGAGTTGGCATCGTATTTGCATACACAAGTCACCTAATTCCAGTAAATTCCGGAAAGACCACGTTCACCCACATCCCAGATGTATTGGATCGGGTTCAGATTGGCAAGTTTGGGGGTTAGCATACCTATTGGAACTCGGCACTGTGTTCCTCGACGGACTCCATTACAAATCTTGGCCTTATGACATGGCCCATTATCTTGTTGAAAAATGGCACTGCTGTCGGGAAACATGATCGTCACGAAGGTCTCAGGTGATCTGCAACCAGCGTACGATACTCCTTGGTCATCACGATGCCTTGCACGAGCTCCACTGGATCCACAGATGCCCACATGAATGTTCCCCAGAGCATAATTGAGTCGCTGCCTGCTTGTCTCCATCCCGCAGTACAGGTCTGAAGAAGCTGTTCCCCTGGAAGATGACGGATTCGTGCCCTCCCATCGGCACGATGAAGAAGGTATGAGAATTCGTCAGACCATGCAACGCTCTGCCACTGCGGCAATATCCAGTGCCGATGGTCACGTGACCACTCCAGTCATAGTTGCCGATTCGTACTGTTAACATTGGCACATGCGTGGGTCTTCGACTACGGAGGCCCATCGTAACGAATTTTCGGTGTACTGTGTGTTCAGACACACTTGATTCCGCCCAGCATTAAAGACTGATGATAGTTCCGTTACAGTTCGCCGCGTAAGCTATTTTAGTAGTCTACATGCCCACGAAGTTCGACATCTGTAATGAGATTTTTTCAATTCAATAAACTTTCCAACTTTCATCTCTAAAGCAACCAGTTTCGGTATTTGATTTTGCCATCTTGAGGCCCCATACGCTGTCCTTAATGGACCAACAGAGACCTGTAATGTGGGCTGTCCGCCCAAACCCACTACATCTGAACGAGGTTTTACCTTGGTTTCGCCACGTGCGGAAGACACTCACTACAGCTCTCCTCGAACACAGGTCGTGCAATTTCCGAAATGCTCGTGCCATCACAATCTGCCCTCGGCCAAACTCAGTCGCGCACCTTCCCCAGTCTACACACGGACGGCACACTCACTGATACTACACGCACCGTACATGTGTCTCACCAGCAGTCATCCCTCGCCAGTTGAGGCTGCTATCACCTGGACGGGTTTATATCGATAGTAAGTCGGTGCTTATAATGTTCTGCCTGATCAGGAACCCTGAGCCAGAGGCTGTCCTTAACCGTGCACAACAGGTGCATCTTTCTAGGCTGTCCGAAATACTTCTTATTTCCAATCTTACTAGGAATTTACTTATTTTCATAGATGTAACATCGTGGAAAGGAAGGAGCACAATCGTCTGATTGTTCTATACATTCACGTTTCCGTTTCTTGTGGGGCGCCAACTTTGCATCACGTGCCCTATAGCAATTCTTTAGGAACATGTACTTCCTAAGGTCAGATTCGCAATCCAGCCCTCATCAGGAACAGTTGAAACTCTGTATATCAGTATATTTAAAACGGCTCCCTTCTGACTGGATAGTGGAAACAGCGCGCTGAGATTTAAATCCGTGTGCATCGGTTTTCGGTGCACAGAGAGGTCGAGTCTCCCAGCCGACTGTCGTTGTACCGAAACATCTGAAAATGGAAACTTTCCTTCTCTCTCTGTCTCGACAGTGAACTGGGTGTTTGGGTGTATATTGTTCATGTGCTCACGGAACTGCTCATCAGCTTCGGTACCATATGGCCAGACCATAAACGTGCCGTCAACATAACGATAAGATGAAGTTCGAAATGGAGCCAAATTTAATTCACTTTCCCAGGATGTTCCATAAAATTTGTAACTGGCTGGAGACAATGGACAACCCATAGCCGTACTCTCCATCGTTTCACAAAATTAATCGCCATAGAAAATATTGTTTGATGAAACAAAAGTTTTGTCTTAGGATTCTATGTACTCGCATGAAGAAGACTAGAAATCAGAATGCGCGACATCACCTTCCACCTGGACAGCGGATATAGTTTTGTGGCGCATGAACGCGAGCTCTCGACACTGAGAGGAAACAGAGAAATTCACCAGATTGTTTGCGCTCCTACGGGACCAGTGGTGCCACAAGTGCAAACGTTGACGTTGAAAAAATGATTCAAATGGCTTTGAACACTATGGGACTTCTGAGGTCATCAGTCCCCTAGAACTTAGAACTACTTAAACGTAACTAACCTAAGGACATCACACACATCCATGCCCGAGGTAGGATTCGAACCTGCGACCGTACTGGTCGCGCGCTTCCAGACTGAAGGGCCTAGAACCGCTCGGCCGCACTGGCCGGCCGTTGACGTTGACGTAAGGATTATGTACACCTACCAACCGGAAGCCCTCAATGGACAGGATTATACCAACAAAGCAACAGCCACGACAGTCAATTGCTCCGAAGAAGACGGTAGTGGTAATCATCTAAAGCTTGAGGTTTTAGTGAAATTTTACGTTGCAAGAAATTAGGGAAAGTTTTCCACAGGAATGTTGTCCCAAGAAACTTCGTTCTCACATCAAAGAAGATGTAAAGCTACATATTTCCCGATTTTCTTAACTCTTGCTTCAGTTAACAAACAACTCTCTGGTGTTTTTACCTTTTCTAAAGGCGAACTGATCTTCATCTAAAAGGTCCTCAATTTTTTTCTGCATGTGCTCTCAAGCTGATTGTGCGCTACTTCTCGCATTTATCTGCCCTTATTATTTTCGGGATTGAGAGAAGCATCGTTGTTCCCCGTGTTTGTCCAACTTACGTGACTGCCATTACCAGAAATGTCCATTCTTCTTTTAGTTGAAATGCCGACTGTAGTATTCCTTACCGCAGATCTGTATCCTCAGAGAACTTCAAACTCTACTCATCGCTCTTCAGTACTTCAGTATTCCACTTCTTTCCTGATTTGTTCTTCCTGATGATTCTCTTAAGGGGGGGTAAGACGTTAAACGGGCCGACTTGGAGCAGAAGAGAAACCAAAGTTTATTTTAATTTCCACTGTCTATACTTTAACAAATAAGTTCATAAAACTTTGTCAGCATGACCAGTAAGGATTCAGGATTCACACTCATAACAGTGGAAGTTCAAAACATAACAAAATAATTTATTTTATGTGTGAAATATCATCATTTTTTCACTCGATTTGTTGCTATAGGTACACTTTTCTTCATAAACAAGAGAGATTCTTCGATGAATTTTGCACAGCGCACAAACCATACTTACAGATGTATGAAACTCTAGAATTTATTTAACTTATGAATAAATGAATGAGCTGTTACATTTTAAACTTCATGTTTAGAAAAACCTCAAATCTTATAATTAATTATCACAATTTTTAGCGCAGTTTTTGATAGATTTGGAATATTCTAGAGCTTTGCATTAAGGATTAGTTGTTTAATAAACATACCAGGTTTGAAAGTACTAGGATATTTATTTTGGATGTTACATGTACCTAAGTACAAGAATTTGTGTTTTGCGGAAAATGGCCGTTTAAGTTTCTGCTTATATTTGGCATACTTTTAGAACAGTCCATCACCATAAGCAGGTTCTTTTTCATTTTCTAAATCAGTTTTCTTCCTTTTCACCTTCCTATGATGCACTCTTCTTGATTTTATCACCTCCAAAACTGATTTATCTGCTTTCACTACACGCTCCCTGTCTATCGCATACAAAGCTTTGATGCAGTTCACTCCGGGCTTAATTGCTAATTTCTCTAAAATATATTTCCTGCTTTGCACACCATCATTAAAACAAGAAACTGCATCATACACACCAATAGCAAGTGCATTTCTTCCCACAAAAATGGTTTTTGGCAATCTTTCCCATACAAATTGGTTAAAACTTTAATTTGGGTTTTACGTACTTCCATGAGGACATTTCTTCAATAAGTTTTCATTTGCAAGGTCCCCGAAGATAGGTTTGATACCTTCCATTACAGCAGTTGGTAGAGAATTCCTGTGATGATATTCTTCACTTATGACGGAAGAATGGAGTGCAAAGGGGTGTGGCGCTGCATCTCGGTACACTTAAGACCAAATAACGTGCCTTATAATATCTCAAATATATATATTTTATACATCAAATTATTCAGAAAGATTGCGCAGCGATTGTTTTAAGATTTTTGACGTCCTACCCCCCTTAAACTTCAGTCTTTTTTTCGTCGTCACTAAATTGTGAGCTGGGTTTATAATAGCTTCTGGATTTGCCTTACAATCGAATATATGTTTTCGAAAGCTCTGTCGATGATACAATCCAGCTTGAATTTTTCTGTCTCTCCGGACACTTTCCAGGTAAAACTCCTCTTCTTATGTTTTTGAGCGGTGTATTTGCTTTACTAGCTGAAATTTATTGCGGGTTTCTCCTCTCTAATTCCTACTACGCAGCCCACATTCTCTCGCAATACTTTCTACTATTCCTTCCGCAGCTGCAGTACAACTGGCCGTGATTATTAGATTGTAATCTCCATTAATTACGCTTTCAATATCGTCACATACTTCCTCTGTCTATTCATATTTTGCTTGTGCCGTCGGTATGTATACATGAACTATTATTCTTGGTGTTGGTTTGTTGTCCATTCTGATGAGAACAACTCTGTTACTGAACCGTTCACAGGACCTCACTCTCTGCTCAACATTCCTACACATGATAATTCTTATTCCTGTTACACCATTTTCTGCTGCTGTTAGTATTACCCTATATTCGTCTGACCAGAAATATTTATATTCTTTCTGTTTGACTTCACTGATCCCCACTATATCTAAATTGACGCATTGCATTTCTCTTTTCAATTTTATAGTTTCGCTCCGACTCGTAGAATGTTACCCTTTCATTGTTTATTCATGCCTTTCTCATGCTTACCGCTTACCTCCCGCACTCGGTAGTCGCCTCCCGGAGATCCGAATGGAGGACAAATACAGAATATTTTTCCAATGGAAAGGTCGTTATGACACTTTTTCAGTTACGGGCCACATGTCTTGCTGATATACATTATGTGTCTTTAACGCAGTGGTTTCCATACATTTGATTATTACTGGTTCTTCCGCTTTTTCAGGGCAATGTACCACCCCAAGGCAAAGAGATTTTCTCGAAACTCCGTCCACTCCATCATCTTCTGATAAGGCCGTTGACAGATCGAAAGTGATTAAAAATTTTCTGTCGGCAGTGTTGAAGATGTTTATGCAAAATACAAACCGTGGTCGTGTTCGGACAGGGGACCTTGTACGTGCTGACTCAAATTCCAAAACGCCAGCCCTAGGCCCCGGCTACCTTCACTACAAATAGCTTTATCTATCTTAGTTGATAGGACATTATTTGGATTTTTCCATTGATCTGTCCTGCTCATCGGCGGAGTAAATGTCCTGTAGAACATAGATGACAAGCAAAACCAGTGTTCATTTACCGAAACTGAAAACAGAGGGCCCAAAAGTGTTTCCACTTACCTTTCCATTCAGAAAGGATCTACGTTAGTGAAACTACGGAGACAGAGGTTTTAACATATACATAGCACAAAATTTTTTAAGTATAAACGTCCTTTTTGATTATCTGCTGGTACGATAAATTTTAATTCCCACTTTCAGAGCTAACTGAGGTTGCGATTTTTTCATACATTTCCACAATACACCTTTCATTAGAACCATGTTTGCTGATATTCAGACTCGATTCAGATCGATCTTAAACGATTTGTTTTCAGTTTAGCATACCTTCTCACGAAATGCCACGAACACTTTTGAAATAAGTTTTATTCTAGCTACCTTTTCGTTACCCATGGCCGCTTTTATCTTGTAATGACTGTTGTTTATGACTTCTGCTGTAGCGCCGCGCGGGGTAGCTGTGCGGACTAAGGCGCCTTGTCACGGTTTGCGCCGCTCCACCCGTCGGAGATTCGAGTTCTCCCTCGGGCATGGGTGTGTGTGTTGTCCTCAGCGTAAGTTAGTTTAAGTTAGTTTAATTAGTGTGTAAGCATAGCGACAGATGACCTCAGCAGTTTGGTCCCATAGACCCTTACCACAAATACCAAAATATCTGCTGGAGCACGCCAGTCCATGGCGACGCTGCATATTCAGAAGTAATCAAAACGGTCTGGTTATTTGGTGCGAACCCAGCTACAGCTTAAATTTTGAATAAAAATCATCACCAACGGCGGTCGAAGGCTTACAGCATTAGAACGACCTCGTTCTGCCAGCGAACTTGTCAGGGGTGCGGAGGAGGGAAACTTGTGGTAGGAAACTGTTCGTAGAAGGCGGAAAAATCAGCAGTAACCAACGGCACGAGGTTGCAGAAGGCAATGGAAACCACTCTGTTAAAAACACAAGTGTCATTCACAGGACACGTGATCTTTAATTGAAAAAACCTCAAGATTATCTTTTCATTGGCAATATATTCCGGATTAGTCTCTAGTTTGGATAGCTGGGAGGGGACTGCCAAGAGCGAGGTACCATTACAAAAAGCATGGAACACCAGATAGTTTGAACGTAGTAGGAAAGTTAGAAGATCTGAAAAGAGAAATGCAAGGGGTCAATTTCCATTGAAGTGCCAAAGAAACTGGTATAGGAATGCTTATTTAAATACAGATATATGTAAACAGGTAGTGTACGGTGCTGCGGTCGGGAACGCCTATATAAGACAAGTGTCTGACACAGTTGTTAGATCGGTTACTGCTGCTACAATGTCAGGTTATCAAAACGCGTTGAACGTGGTGTTACAATCGGTGCACGAGCGATGGGACTCAGCATCTCCGAGATATCGATTAAGTGGGGATTTTCCGTACGACTATTTCATAAGTGTACCGTGAACATCAGGAATCCGGTAAAACTTCAAATCTCCGACATCGATGAGGCCGGAAAAAAATACTGCAAGAACGGGTACAACGACGACTGAAGAGAACTGTTCAACGTGACAGAAGTATAACCCTTCCTCAAACTGCTGCAGAGTTCAGTGCTGGGCCATCAACATGTGACAGGGTGCAAACCAATCAACGAAACATCGTCGATATGGGCTTTCGGAGCCTACGGCCCCCTCGTGTACCCTTGTTAACTGCGTGACACAAAACTTTACGCCTCGCCTCGGTCCGTCAACACCGACGTTGGACTGTTGACGATTGGAAACGTGTTGCCTGGTCGGACGAGTCTCATTTAAAATTGTATCGAGCGGATGGACGTGTACGGGTATGGAGACAACCTCATGAATCCATGGACCCTGCGTGTCAGCAGGGGACTGTTCAAGGTAGTGGAGGCTCTGTAACGGTGTGGGACGTGTGCAATTTGAGTGATATGGAACCCCTGATACTTCTAGATACGACTCTGGCAGGTGACATGCACGTAAGCATCCTGTCTGATCACTTACATCCATTCATGTCCATTGTGCATTCCTACGGACTTCAGCAATTCCAGCAGGACAATGCGATGCCCCACACGTCCAGAATCGCTACAGAGTGGCCCCAGGGCGACTCTTCCGAGTTGAAACACGTACGCTGGCCACCAGACTCCTCAGACATGAATATTATTGAGTATATGTGGGACGCCACGCAACGTGCTGTTCAGAAGAGATCTCCACCCCCTCGTACTATTACGGATTTATGGACATCCCTGCAGGATTCACGGTGTTAGTTCCCTCCAGCACTACTTCAGACTTTGAGTCCATACCACGTCATGCTGCGACACTTCCGCGTGCCCTGTATTAGGCAGGTGTACCGGGTTTTTTGGTTCTTCAGTTTAGATATAGTAGTGGTCAGTGAATTGCGTTAAAAAGAAGGTAAGGATATCTGGTCAAGCGAATATCAAGTAATATCAACAGCTGCAGGAGGTGGTATAACGGCTGTAGTATTCTTTATTAATAGGGAGTCAGAGAGTGGGCTACTTGAACAATTCAGTGTCATTCACATCAGATTCGGCAGCAGACCAACGCCGACAACAATAGTTCAAATATACATGTTGACGTCGCAAGCAGAAGATATAGATGTAAAGAATGTACATGAGAAAATAGAACGGTAATTCAGTATGTAATGGAAAACGAAAATGTAGTAATTCTGGGGGACTGGAACGCTGTTGTAGGGGAAGATACAAAAGAAAGGGCAAGAAAGGGCTACGGAAGAACAAGGGCTTGGCAATAAGAATGAGAGAGGAGGAATACTGATTGAATTCTGTCATTAATTTCAGATGCTAATAGCGAATGCTGTATTCAAGAACCACAAAAGGCAACTTCAAAACCCAAGTGATTTCTTGGTGCGAATTGATTTATTGAATTCGAAGTAAGCATGTCATTGGGAAAATTGTTCAAGTAAATAAATGGAGTCCATAGAACCCTGTGGCAACGAAGAATGTCGATCCACAAATTGTGTCGCCAGTAGGAATTCTTCTAAAAGATGCGGAGACACTGGGAGTTTCCAGCTGGATTACGTCATAGTCAAGGAAGATTTCGAAATAAAATACTTGAATTTAAGACGTACCAAGGAGTAGCTGTAGACTCGGAACACAATTTCGTACTGATAAAGAATAGACTGAAACCGAAGAGCATCGTACGGAAGAATCAGTGTGAAAGGAAATGAGATATTGAAATACTGATAAATGACGTAACCCATTTGAAGTCCGTTGAGGATGTGGATACTGCGGTAAGGAATAGTAGAATAGCATTTCAGCAGAAGATCAGTGGGCATTTCTAAAAAGGGCAGTCACAGATGTTGGACAGACAAGTGTAGGTAAAAGAGGAGTAACTGCGAAGAAACCTAGAGTAACAAAAAAAAAAAAAAAAATACTTAAGTTCACCAACGAAAGAAGGAAGAACAAAAATGCTCAGGGGAAGACAGGAATACAGCAATGTAAATCACTTAGGAATGAAATGAATAGGAAGTGTACGGTAGGCAAGAGGTTATCGACGAAGGGAAAACATGAAGAAATCTAAAAAGACATAATCAACGGAAGGACGGCCTCAGCATATAGAAAAGTCAAAATTACCTTCGGTGAAATCACAAGCAAGGATGGTAACATTAAGAGTACACTGGGAATTCCACTGTCGAACGGTGACTGGCGACAAAATGGCGGCTATCTTTCAACCCAAAGAAGACTCAGGTCATAGTTACTAAGAGGGTGTGCCGGTCATCATCAACAGGGAAAAGAGTACATTGATGGCCTTTATGAGGGGCTGGATTTGTCTGATGTAATAGAAGAAGAAACCGGAGTCGACAGGGAAGAGGTAGGAACCAGTATTAGAATCAGAACACTTGAAATCAAATAAGGCAGAAGGGATAGGTAATATTCCATCAGAATTTCTAAAGTCATTAGGGATAGCGGCATCAAAACGCCAGTTTAAATTGACGTGTGGAATCTTTGAGACTGGTGACGTACCATTAAACTTTCGGATGATATATTTTTAATTTGTACCCTCAGACTTTGGGATGTTACATTTATTTTGTATTTAGCTGCTCCAAGCTACGAAGTAATCGTGGTCTGTACACTTGTTGAAACAAATACATGGCAGTCAGTGATGAAACGTTGATGTCGTTTCGTAATTAGAGTAGATATCGTTTCTCCTTCCACCAATAACAGCTGCAAAGGAGAAGAATTGAAGTCTTTCCACTGCTACACACGGTTCTAATGAGACAATGCTTTGAAAGACATCTGCATAAAGAAGATATTTAACGGCGACCGAGCTAAATTAGAGGTAAATTAACACTGACACGTCGGAAGACAGATCAAATAAGAGTGTTCTGACAAGTTTCCATCACGTAAGAAGAGGGTCAATAAAGCTTCACTTGGAAGCAAAATAACCACTGACGGGCGAAATAAGATGGCCATAAAACGCAGACTGGCGCAGGTGAAGAGGGCATTCCTGGGCTAGAGAAGTATTCTAGTATGAAACATAGGTCTTCATTTGAGAAAGAAATTTCTGTGATGTACGTTTGGAGTTCAGAACTGAATGGTTGTGAATAACGGACATCGGGAAAACCGAACAGAAAGAAAGCTAAGCATTTGAAATGTGGTGCTACTTAAAATTATTTAAAATAATGTGGAATGATAAGCTCTCCGCAGAATTAAGGAACAAAGAAATATATGGAAAACACTGTTAATAAGAAGGAACTGTATGATAGAACATGCGTAGCACTATAGGGAGCTATAGAGAATAAAATCCCTAGAGGAAGACGGAGGGCTATGCGAGAGGCGTTCAATGAATTCGAAAGTAAAGTTCTATGTACTGACTTGGCAGAAAATCCTAAGAAATTTTGGTCTTATGTCAAAGCGGTAGGTGGATCAAAACAAAATGTCCAGACACTCTGTGACCAAAATGGTACTGAAAAAGAGGATGACAGACTAAAGGCCGAAATACTAAATGTCTTTTTCCAAAGTTGTTTCACAGAGGAAGATTGCACTGTAGTTCCTTCTCTAGATTGTCGCACAGATGACAAAATGGTAGATATCGAAATAGACGACAGAGGGATAGAGAAACAATTAAAATCGCTCAAAAGAGGAAAGGCCTCTGGACCTGATGGGATACCAGTTCAATTTTACACAGAGTACGCGAAGGAACTTGCCCCCCTTCTTGCAGCGGTGTACCGTAGGTCTCTAGAAGAGCGTAGCGTTCCAAAGGATTGGAAAAGGGCACAGGTCATCCCCGTTTTCAAGAAGGGACGTCGAGCAGATGTGCAGAACTATAGACCTATATCTCTAACGTCGATCAGTTGTAGAATTTTGGAACACGTATTGTGTTCGAGTATAATGACTTTTCTGGAGACTAGAAATCTACTCTGTAGGAATCAGCATGGGTTTCGAAAAAGACGGTCATGTGAAACCCAGCTCGCGCTATTCGTCCACGAGACTCAGAGGGCCATAGATATGGGTTCACAGGTAGATGCCGTGTTTCTTGACTTCCGAAAGGCGTTCGATACAGTTCCCCACAGTCGTTTAATGAACAAAGTAAGAGCATATGGACTATCAGACCAATTGTGTGAATGGATTGAGGAGTTCCTAGATAACAGGACGCAGCATGTCATTCTCAATGGAGAGAAGTCTTCCGAAGTAAGAGTGATTTCAGGTGTGCCGCAGGGGAGTGTCATAGGACCGTTGCTATTCACAGTATACATAAATGACCTTGTGGATGACATCGGAAGTTCACTGAGGCTTTTTGCGGATGATGCTGTGGTGTATCGAGAGGTTGTAACAATGGAAAATTGTACTGAAATGCAGGAGGATCTGCAGCAAATTGACGCATGGTGCAGGGAATGGCAATTGAATCTCAATGTAGACAAGTGTAATGTGCTCCGAATACACAGAAAGATAGATCCTTTATCATTTAGCTACAAAATACACTCCTGGAAATGGAAAAAAGAACACATTGACACCGGTGTGTCAGACCCACCATACTTGCTCCGGACACTGCGAGAGGGCTGTACAAGCAATGATCACACGCACGGCACAGCAGACACACCAGGAACCGCGGTGTTGGCCGTCGAAAGGCGCTAGCTACGCAGCATTTGTGCACCGCCGCCGTCAGCGTCAGCCAGTTTGCCGTGGCATACGGAGCTCCATCGCAGTCCTTAACACTGGTAGCATGCCGCGACAGCGTGGACGTGAACCGTATGTGCAGTTGACGGACTTTGAGCGAGGGCGTATAGTGGGCATGCGGGAGGCCGGGTGGACGTACCGCCGAATTGCTCAACACGTGGGGCGTGAGGTCTCCACAGTACATCGATGTTGTCGCCAGTGGTCGGCGGAAGGTGCACGTGCCCGTCGACCTGGGACCGGACCGCAGCGACGCACGGATGCACGCCAAGACCGTAGAATCCTACGCAGTGCCGTAGGGGACCGCACCGCCACTTCCCAGCAAATTAGGGACACTGTTGCTCCTGGGGTTTCGGCGAGGACCATTCGCAACCGTCTCCATGAAGCTGAGCTACGGTCCCGCACACCGTTAGGCCGTCTTCCGCTCACGCCCCAACATCGTGCAGCCCGCCTCCAGTGGTGTCGCGACAGGCGTGAATGGAGGGACGAATGGAGACGTGTCGTCTTCAGCGATGAGAGTCGCTTCTGCCTTGGTGCCAATGATGGTCGTATGCGTGTTTGGCGCCGTGCAGGTGAGCGCCACAATCAGGACTGCATACGACCGAGGCACACAGGGCCAACACCCGGCATCATGGTGTGGGGAGCGATCTCCTACACTGGCCGTACACCACTGGAGATCGTCGAGGGGACACTGAATAGTGCACGGTACATCCAAACCGTCATCGAACCCATCGTTCTACCATTCCTAGACCGGCAAGGGAACTTGCTGTTCCAACAGGACAATGCACGTCCGCATGTATCCCGTGCCACCCAACGTGCTCTAGAAGGTGTAAGTCAACTACCCTGGCCAGCAAGATCTCCGGATCTGTCCCCCATTGAGCACGTTTGGGACTGGATGAAGCGTCGTCTCACGCGGTCTGCACGTCCAGCACGAACGCTGGTCCATCTGAGGCGCCAGGTGGAAATGGCATGGCAAGCCGTTCCACAGGACTACATCCAGCATCTGTACGATCCTCTCCATGGGAGAATAGCAGCCTGCATTGCTGCGAAAGGTGGATATACACTGTACTAGTGCCGACATTGTGCATGCTCTGTTGTCTGTGTCTATGTGCCTGTGGTTCTGTCAGTGTGATCATGTGATTTATCTGACCCCAGGAATGTGTCAATAAAGTTTCCCCTTCCTGGGACAATGAATTCACGGTGTTCTTATTTCAATTTCCAGGAGTGTAGCAGGTCAGCAACTGGAAGCAGTTAATACCATAAATTATCTGGGAGTACGCATTAGGAGTGATTTAAAATGGAATGATCATATAATGTTGATCGTCGGTAAAGCAGATGCCAGACTGAGATTCATTGGAAGAATCCTAAGGAAATGCAATCCGAAAACAAAGGAAGTAGGTTACAGTACGCTTGTTCGCTCACTGCTTGAATACTGCTCAGCAGTGTGGGATCCGTACCAGATAGGGTTGATAGAAGATATAGAGAAGATCCAACGGAGAGCAGCGCGCTTCGTTACAGGATCATTTAGTAATCGCGAAAGCGTTACGGAGATGATAGATAAACTCCAGTGGAAGACTCTGCAGGAGAGACGCTCAGTAGCTCGGTACGGGCTTTTGTCAAAGTTTCGAGAACATACCTGCACCGAAGAGTCAAGCAGTATATTGCTCCCTCCTACGTATATCTCGCGAAGAGACCATGAGGATAAAATCAGAGAGATTAGAGCCCACACAGAGGCATACCGACAATCCTTCTTTCCACGAACAATACGAGAATGGAATAGAAGGGAGATCCGATAGAGGTACTCAAGGTACCCTCCGCCACACACCGTCAGGTAGCTTGTGGAGTATGGATGTAGATGTAGATGTAGAATTGGAATACATCCAACCCAAAAGTTGAGGACGTTGATTGCAAATGCTACTCTTAGGTGAATATGTTGGCACTAGAGAGGAGGAATGAGGAATTTGTGGCGGGCCGCTTCGAGTCAGAAGACAAAAAAAAAAAAAAAAAAGGAAAGAGGATTGAGGACCTCTCTGCAGTATGAAAGCATGCGGTGATCATCGTTAGGCCTGGGAAGGACGACCGATTCCCGGGAAACGGTGACTGACAAGCCTGTTCTTTGTAGTGTCCAGGTGTACATGCGTCTCTTCCTGCGACACCTACTCGCTCATGTGGGCGCCGAAAACCTTTTATCAGATATCCAGTTTCGATTCTGGGAAGGGAATTCTACAATCGACTAAATATTGCGCTCGGTGGAGGATGCAATGGGGGCTTTAGACCACCATGAGTTCTTTGGAGCCCCGCTGCTTGACTCCGCATGGCATGATGAACAACTATGCTAATGCACGGAGTCCGAACACCAGCGCTGTGAGAAGGCACCACGAACACCTTAAACTGCAGGTCCCACTTCCCCGGTCGGATAATTGGGGTGGATTATGGTCAGGCAAGCTTCTGGCTTCCAATTGAAAGTCTTGCACCTGGCTATTGAGCCACACTATATTCTTATTATGATTGAAATGAATTGGCATGAAACTTATCGTGAGATAGAAGCATCATTAGCCATTCAGGAAACTGCAGTATATTCGATTTGGCATGAGCATTAGGCTGTGGAAAAGATCTTTACCCATGGATTCCGCATAATTCGATCGTCGAAGTGCATAAATTACATATAAAGCATTTTTTAACAGAACACCTAACTTATATATATGTTCGTAAGACCCACAAATTGAGCGGCAGCCAATAAGTTTGGGTATTCCACGATGAATCGAAACCAACAAAAGCGGTTTGTTCGCGGAATACCTCCCAGAACATGATCACTCCTTCCTTTTGTTACACTCGAAACGTCGCGACTATTGCTTTGTACTGTAAAGGACTCAACAACGTTCAATAATGAATAGTATATAACAACTTGTTTATCTCATGTCTTCAGTTAAGTCAGGAAAAACAACCGAAAACGATACGCTATTATTCCTGATGAAAATTGATCAATTTTTGATAAAGAAAATAACATCGAATTTATAGGCTATTCCGGCATTCATGTTATATATCGGCTAACGACTTTTTTTTTTTTGTCACTAGCTGGTTGCCCTTCTAATGGCCTCCAGGGGCAAAAAAAATATGTTCAATATTTCATATAAATGGTGTACGAATTTCAAAATTCGAAGTGCTCACGTAATCTATGCATTAAGACATATAATCTTATTGGGGAAGTTCAACTCAGTAAGACAAATATCACAGCTAGAAACGGTGTGTACGTCTTTAGGCAGCAAAACTCACAGCGTGCAAATTACAGTGACTATATTCATCCATTTTTGGCTGATGAGAGCACTTAGTGACTTGCACATAAACTTTACACATAATTTCAAACCATTGCGAAACTTTTCCTCGCTTCCATTTTTAAGATCAAATGTTTGACACATTAACGCTTTTGTAATGTAATCATGTCTGAAACTGTTTTATGTAAGGGAGTTCTTTCATCACCTCCATAATCGGCTGATTTCTTCCAAAGCTATGTTTTTGATGTACCAACATCATAATCCAAAAAGCTTTTCCAGAATTGGTACAAAGATGTAGAAAAGTGTATACATTTCAAAAACAATTTTCTCAGAAAGAATAAAACGAACAGTAACAGAAAGGTTTTTCCACATTGTTTTTGAAAAAATTTGTTTATCTTGAACTCACTCAGAAAGCATGCCACATAGGCTGCTATGGGTAACGGTGCTAATGTACAAAAGAGATTCGAGTTCGTTTCTTTGGTTTCAGCATTTTCCCAGATAGAGGACTTGGATAGTGCGAGATTCTTGTGTTTAAAATTTAAATTTTTAAAAAAATGATTTTCTGAGGAAGAATAAAACGAACAGTAACAAAAGCTTTCTCGTCATTGTTTCTGAAAAAAATTGTTTACCCTGAACTCTTTCAGAAAGCATGCTACATAGTGGTAATGGTGCTAATTTACAAAAAAGATTCCAGTTTGTTTCTTCGGTTTCAGCATTTTCCCAAACAGAAGATTTGGATAGTGCGACATTTTCATTTTAAATATGAGCTTTACCTTGTTCTAAACTCTTCTCATATCTCCTTCAAGAAATGTGATTCTATTCTAAAATTATTTTAAATTTTTTTATACCAATGAGGACTCCCCAATCCATTTACAACAGTACCAAACAATTTAAATGTACTTTACTTGAGCCACAAGGACACATAATAGGGCAAACACAACAGTAATGAAGGTACTTGACGCGCAGTCAGTTCGTTTAGAGGATATTCCACAATCGACTCTAGTACATTTTCCACACGTCTCAAACAGTTTGATAAGATAGTTACTAAGTTAACCATTTAATACTTTGTTCCGTAGATCACTTGATCGGTTCATATTATTATGAGTTTACAGAACTATTATACAACACTCGTTTAAATTTTTTGACTCATTTAAATTTGTGTTAATCGTTTACAAATACGAAGTTGAAACCAACTTGAGCTCAGTAGTAGAAATAAGCATCTTAGTATTGCACTCTGGGGTACACGTAAATTTGTCAAGAAACGGAATGTACAATACACCTGAAAATAAATTTTAAATCTAAATCAGTCTGCGAAACAGATTAAGTTGCCTGGATGAACATTTCCAGCCTTTCGAGTGAATCTTCCACTCTATATTAGGTTGTATTCCGGTAACAGTCTTTCAGGTTGGTTAAACCTGTGCGCAGTAGCCAGACTTACGAATGAGTCTCTAACATAATGAAGTTCTCAGTATTTACGTTTTCTCAATAGATGCATGCTATTTGAGACAAATTACTTTGCGACATCGCAGTATGGAAACATATAAAATAAATTAATATACTGGTTTATTTATGGAAATCTTTGGGCATCCAGTCTCCAAATTTAGTAGGGCGATGTTAATGGTTTTTCAGACTAAACGAACCGATATTATCACTTAAATAATTAGTCTTGTTTGACTCTTATGTAGGCGCACACGAAGATCTAGAAAGTACGTAATATCTGTAAATGTAATACACGTGAGGTAAGGGAACTTTGTCGCAGTATTTTTATTCTCTCCTGGAGTTAAGAATATTGTACGTTTGACGTGCAGTAATGTACGCTCTTGTCAGACAGGGCGAATTATAATATTATAGCGTAACACAACAGAGCAACAATGTTCAACTGTTCTTTTTTCCTCAAATCGCTGGTCTGTTTATGAGGGACATTTGACAAGACAGCTGCCGTGCAACAAGATAAGTTTCTACAACTGTTTTATCCGTAGTTTGTGTATTTTACAATGTATATGTCTCTTTGTTGTCATCGTAGCCCTCATAGTGTTGTTAAATTTTCTAAGTGTCTTGATGGCAAACAAAGAAAAATTTCGTAGCGTTGATCAGCCACACATTTTAGACAAAATCTGTTCAAGTTTAATAACAAGGAAACAGAGATATTAATTAGTCTTCCTGTTCCGATTATGTGTCAATATATTAGCGTTTATTCCATTCTCATTATTAGCCGTTAGTTACATGAAAGAGTGATTATTTGAGAGTTCAAAATTTCGGTCGTTGTAATCTTGTGAAAAATCGATTGACGTTTTCATTTGCATTTTGTTACAAATTTAGTAAGCTCTTTTAAAAAATGTCGTACATACTTTAAATACAGTACTACTACGTGTAGGTTGCGTAATGAGGTGTGTTTTTTTTCTTTTTATAAGGCTAAGCATCTGATCTGTAGACTTCGCGATAAATTGAATGTTTTTCGTAGTTAGAGAAGAATGAGGTCCCATCATGGGATCTGAGGAGAAAAGAGGTAGGTAAACGTGACACCTACGGTTCAAAGAGAAAAACTATACTTTTCTCGTTTAGTAAGGATCGTAATTAAGATCATCTGAGATGAACAAGTGAAAGAAATCATCATGGAAATTTTGAGGAAAAGGCGGACACAGCTATATCTACAATACTAACAAAAAAAGTAAAATGGGAAGTTTAGGTTTTGGTATCTACGCACGGTGAACAAATTGAATTGGAAGCTAAGCGCTACCGACGCTCTTTTACGCATAAATTCGACAACTTTAGCTATGTGACACTGCAGATTTTCAACAGTTAAAAAAATTTAGGTTATTTGATATATTTCGGTTTATTAATATCAAGCAAAATAATAAATATGTTGCAGAAATTCAACGATTACATACAAAGTATTCATTGCAATAAGAGTTTAGTACAAACGACACGTGATGGACCTTCTGTAGACAGTCTTTAAAAAAATGAGCGAACTAACTATCGCTTCATGATTTATTTATGCTCCTGAGAATTTTCTCCGGAACAGGTGTTCACGCTCTGAAATAAAAGAACTTTTCATAAATACAAAGCTTGTAAAATTATTCAAGACTTAAAGTTAGTTTGGAGTAGTAAGGAGCAACGTATACGGCTATAACAGGATTCGAAAAATTCTCTTGATAAATGCAGATGCTAATAATCGTTAAAAACAGTTTTAATTTTTTTCTTTTTTTTTCTGGACAGCTCTTTGTATTTCGTAGAACACGCCTGCACATATGTATTAAAAATTTAGTTTCGACTACTTTGTACATAATACGAAGAGTCTGTAACCACAGAGTCGGTAGGTAATACACGTATCATTCTTAGAAATTAGCTAACAAATTCTGCATCACAGCAAGATGTCACAACTTTGATCCTTGGAACATGGAAAATGATTAAAAGTAACTACGCTTCAGTGGTAGCTTCCCTTGACAATTAACTTACATACAAGCATAATCTTTTATCTTTCCGTATTACACCTGAACCATCTGAACTTTAGCATCATAAGGGGACAAGCACTTTCATCGTTCAGGAAGTTTTCACTGACATTACAGGACGAATGGTCGTCCGAGTAGCAATGTGAGCAAAGTCTTCAACGACGCAGTCCCAAAATTACTTCATAGCCTTTGACGCTGTCAGAAACATTCAGTAAGGTCTCGGTGTCACTGGTATAGGAAAGACAGGAATCGTAATTTTTCGATATTTGTAAGTGGGAGAGCGTACTGGAGGGTACTTGGGTACGTTAACGGGATAGGCTTGCTGTGGTATGTCACATCGAAGAAGCCTGATTGCTTAGAAATAGATTGCAAACCAAGCCGATATTTCGCCATCGTTTTCGGAGGACATGTTTGAAGCAAAAGCTTTAACGATTTGCAGTCCACTGTCACTGCAAAGCACAGTGTGAAGCAAGCTGCATTTCGCGTTTGCATTAATGTTATTTAATTACCTAGTCAGTTTTCTACATGCTCCGTGGATCATATTGACGACCACGTGCTATGATGTGAAATGAGTCGTTAGGTTTGCCAACAACATACGTGTTTTCTGTGAAAACATGGCTACATATGTAATCTGATTTTAATCTGAATCTTAATCCACAATAACATTTAATAAATGTAACACAACCACCCAGAGGTTATATTTATTCATAAATTCTGCAACTGAGTACAAATAGTTACAAAGCATAAATTATTTAATTTTTTTCAATACCGTCATCATATGGTAGTGCCTTTAAGGCTGCATCTTTAGCTCCTGCCATTGGAGGAATAAGGTTAGAATGTGAACACTACAGACTCTCATCAGACATAAAAAATGTAAACCTTAGATAGAGGAGGACATGAGTAATACTTATCTGACACTCATAAAACTTCTTTAAATTTCTTTTAACTGTGCTAGTAAAATATTGCAACCGGTACGTACATATTTTTTTTATATTTAAATGGAAGCAGCAGGCGTCATGTGCGCACTGTTTATCTCGTATTCCTTCATCTGAAATTTTTCTCCATCATATTCCATTCATCTTTGTAACATAGCTACCTAGAGAAAATAAATATCATTGTATAGCAAAACCGCATGATGTGTCGATTAATGGAAGTAAAACTATGTAATTTTTCTGTAGTAAGACGACAACGCAACTCTGTATTTTGCAGTCCATTTCGATTGTCCATGTTTAGCAGAAATATCTAGCAACAAATCTTATATAGATGAGACACACAAAACGTATCTGAGGTATTTTATATAAGCAAATACGTACAGACTCAATGATTGCTCAATAATACATTTCCTATAAAAGAATTTTTCAAATATTTCTTAAAGGTTTGCAACCCTTATAAACCAAGTTTCAAGCTCGTTTGACATAATTTCTTTTATTTTTAACTTTTAACGCATAGTTCCACATAAACGCAAATCTAGTGGTACCACTCAATCTCATGGACAGAACGTCTCCGCTCAGATTTTCTGAAGCTGTTTCCGATATCAGTCGAATAATCTAAAGTAGTGAAACCTAATATTACGAAACACTGACGGGTGTGTTGGTTTAATACAAGAAAAGGTGAAGTCTATTTATTATCGTTGTCATTGAGCACTATGAATGCACTTCAGGACTCGTTCTCTTTTTTTTTTATCTCAATTCAGGAATAGTAAGGCATCACATCACACATATAGCCGGAAAGATAATGAGTATCACACTGTCTTTCCCTGAAGCGTAGTCAGTATGGACTTAAGGTGTCACAATCTGGGAGCAACCACCAATACTACAAGGGGCGCAACAAGCAAGAAAATAATTGTACCAAATCTGGTGCAGTCCTCAAATGCAGCGCAATAAAGGACTGTTTCGACTATACCGTTCTATTTAATGCCCAGATGCCTTCTATGAAATATAGTTGCACGGTGAGCCTTTGTTAAACCTTGCTGCTCTCCATTTTGATTGAGTGTAATATCCCTTCCACATGTTGACACAAAAGGAGGGATAAAGCTCAAAATCATATCGACATCTAAGACAATAGAAGCGAAGCATTAGCTCCGTTGGACCAGAAGTGTGCTAGAATGAAACAAGCTTAATCTTATTCTAACACAATAGAAGCGAAACATTAGCTCCGTTGGACTAGGAGTGTGATAGAATGAAACAAGCTTTACCTTGTTGATGAAACGATCTCGAAATCAGAGTTAAATCATTTAGCCCGACGACAGCCATCGTCTGTCTGGATGGGATTTCTACATTTTGATTAATCTACTGATCTGTAGTAGATCATACATATTTTGTGTGAAATGTAACGTTTAAAAGCGTAATCACAGAGAAAGTAACAATAAAAAAATTAATTTAATTTTTGTTTCTGAAGAGTCGAATGAGATAGACAGTTACACAGGTAGACTAGGTGGACATTGATTGTGGCAGGAAACGACATGATGAAGGAGATAGGAAACCCGTTGAGATTTATCTCGTTGCTTCCATGGCGAAATATTTGATTATCGAGAAAAAAAATTCTATTTTCCTACCAATTTTCCGCTTGTCTGTGTATATTGTTTTAATTTATATGAAGTCGATTTAGAAGCAACAACCGCTTCATCTTACTGATGTCATACACGTATTTCTTGTTGGTATATCTCAGCTTCCTCCAGTGTTCAAATGGTTCAAATGGCTCTGAGCACTATGGGACTCAACATCTTAGGTCATAAGTCCCCTAGAAATTAGAACTACTTAAACCTAACTAACCTAAGGACATCACACACACCCATGCCCGAGGCAGGATTCGAACTTGCGACCGTAGCAGTCCCGCGGTTCCGGACTGCAGCGCCAGAACCGCACGGCCACCGCGGCCGGCTTCCTCCAGTGTATTCCACAATATTATAGTTACCAGACTAGAGGATACTGGGGTACATTAACAGAATGTACATGTATGCCATCGATAATAATGCTAAACGGTTTGGATGGAGCTTTAGTTCCTTCGAAATCGATTGTAAATAAAGTAAGAAAAACCTCGATAAGACGTAAAGTAATGAGGAGTTGAGAATAAGTAGGAAGGTATCAAACGGAAGAGAAAAGAGTTGGAAGAAGAAATGATGGTTTGCATAAATGTCTGAAAAGAAGAAATTGTTATTATGATAAAATGTAAAGTTTCACGACCGGAAATGTTAGTTACTGAAATTTTGCACTGTTTTAAGCGGTGATCAAATGTATTTTCCCGATAATTTCGACATTTTGTCCCCGTCTTCGGAAGAGCAAAGATTCTTTAGGGAGCAGGGGGTTTAGGCATTTTGATAACATGCCTCACATTGTTGCGAACAATGGGGTGGAGTGGAGGGTAAGGACAGTAAATTGAAGACATCTTTCCCCCTGAAAATACACTCCGCTGACAACGACGAAACGTTGGATTTATCAAGATAATGAATACACTGCGGGTTAATATCCAGTAAATAATTATAATAGGTATTGTGTTAAGAGAGAAGTTATTAGGTTTAATACAAGGACAGTGCTTCAGAGTTTTCTTAAATGAAACTTTGTGATGTATTTAGCTTACTCTGACGCACTTTCTCCCAGAGTCGGCCAGGAGCTACGGGAGAGGAGTTTGCGTGGTATGGTGTAGTGATAGCGGTAAAGCGAGTCGATAACACAGACATTAGCGACATTGCAACGACGTGTGGGAGGCGCTCATCCAGAGCACGCCTCTCCTCTCAGCATAACAGCGCCGTCACACTGAGGTCAATATAGTGTCGGACATGCAAGAGCTCAACCTAGTTTGAGACCTCAGCTTCAGTGCTCAACATCATCTAATAGGACAGCAACTTTCCTTTAATTTACGTCTATGGTCACAAATTTTCTTGTTATCAGATTACCGGTTTCGGTCTTTAATGACCATCATCAGATCTGTTTCATAAAACCAAAGTCCTAATGGTGTGTTTATGAAACAGATCTGATGATGGTAATTAAAGACCGAAACCGGTAATCTGTTAATAAAAAGTTTGTGACCATAGACGTAAATTAAAGGAAACTTATTACATTTACGGGTCACTGTTTTTTCGCGACAATGTCGCAGCTTTTGATAATAGGACAATGTTAGTCGAAGTCACAGTGGAACATGTAGTGGTGTGCTGAACGTTGCATGTAGAAAGTGATGCTCTCATAGTGACAGTTGTAAATATTGTGCTGTCCCCTGCGGCAAAGATCTGTCAATGTTAAGTAAATATTTTAATCAGTTGTGTAATAAAGTGATCCAATATTTTATATGTTGTAGTTAAATATGAACCGTCTCAGAGAGTACTCAAAGAACCGACATTTACTTTCGGACAGAGGTAGTTTCATCTGGCAAACGAAAAATCACGAGCTCGTCATTCACTGGGTCAGCGTTCATTTTTCGCCACCAATGACGTCATCGCCAGACGAAACTTGCGTAAATGATGTGCGTAATTCAGTACGTGAAATTATGTCCTTCCGGATTGCCTGTTTTTATCCACGGGGACCCACCACGCGAAAGGCTCGCCTTTGTCAGCCTGCGACGTAGAAGTGTCGGAGGAGAGGACGCGAGGAAATCCGGAGGCGGCTCGGAGGCGATCGATAGCCGGATCCCGGGGGGCGGCCGCACCACCAGCCACCAGCCGGCAGCCGGCAGCCGGCGAGCCGTTAAGCGGCGGACGCCTCCTACGCGGGGGCGGTGGCGGCGGCGGCGGCTCAAGTGCCGAGGTGCACCGGCGCTCGATACTCGAGGACCCGTGGCAGGCGCGCAAATTGGTGCTCTGCACCTCTGGCGCACGTCCTCGCTGATAAGCCGCTTCAACTCTAACTTCTCTTTTACTCCCCGTTATCCGATAGGCATACAGAAGCAAAAGCTGCAGCGATATCCGACGAAACGAGAACTTGGATGGGACTTCCCGTGTATTTCGACATCACTAGAAATGGAGCAGATGCTCTGTTTGGCAAGGATGACACACTGAATCTTCTGCGATTATTTTTGAAGAAACTATCCCGACATAGTGACTAAAATTCGGTTGTACGGCTACAAAGGCTTTCGTGACCGAGTCTTTTGATAAAAAGTTTTCGGTCAACTGTTAGCGCCAAATTGGCATAAAATCACGAGCTCTGGATGATAGTCCCTGATGAAGATCACGGAGCAAAGTCTGCGTGTCGTGAAACTGGCGTGGCTCCCTCTTTTATGACAGAGGACATCTGATTGCCACGTTTGCACCACGCAGATGGCGCATGGTGAGGTGACGTCCTTAGGTACAGTAATTTTTGAGAAATCAGCACAGGGAACATACGAAAATTATGGCTCACGCTTCGAACTATTATGATCAGGGCAATGGCGGAAATGAAATACTCTGTGATGCTAATTTCAGTACAGCAGAATAGCAGCACACGAAGCGAGCACTTGTTGAAAACTTCACAAAACTTCACATAGACTTTATTAAGACTTCTGATAGTTTAGATATGAATGGTGGCTCTGTCACCGACATTACAAGCAGTGATCTCTATCTGAGCTGCATATCAAACTACGGCTGTCAAAGAGTGCCAGCCAAAGATCCTCATGCATCTTCTGATCCCCAACTTATATATGGCGGCCGCGAAGTGTAACTAGTATTCAAAAGCTAATAATTTCTCATTCGGTGCCTTCCTGACCCTATTGCATCTTATATTTCAGATTTATAGAGAAGAAAAAAGGTGAACCGTTTTAAGACTAGTGAAAAAACGGTGACAGTTCTGGTGTATCATTTCAAAAATCTCCAACACTACTGGCCATTAAAATTGCTCCGAGCTGATAGTCCACGCTGCTGCAAACGTCGTCGAACTGTTCGTGTAGATGGTTGTTGTCCTCATCTGTTGACTCGGGGATCGAGACGTGGCTGCACGATCCGTTACAGCCATGCGGATAAGATGCCTGACGATAAACGGGTATTCATTGGACAATTATATTATACTAGAACTGACATGTGATTACATTTTCACTCAATTTGAGTGCATAGATCCTGCGAAATCAGTACCCAGAACAACCACCTCTGGCCGTAATAACGGCCTTGAAACGCCTGGGCATTGAGTCAAACAGAGGTTGGATGGCGTGTACTGGTACAGCTGCCCATGCAGCTTCAACACGATACCACAGTTCATCAAGAGTAGTGACTGGCGTATTGTGACGAGCCAGTTGCTCGGCCACCATTGACCAGACGTTTTCAGTTGGTGAGAGATCTGGAGAATGTGCTGGCCAGGGCAGCAGTCGAACATTTTCTGTATCCACAAAGGCCCGTACAGGACCTGCAACATGCGGTCGTGCATTATCCTGCTGAAATGTAAGGTTTCGCAGGGATCGAAGGAAGGGTGGCGCCACGGGTCATAACACACCTGAAATGTAATGTCCACTGTTCAAAGTGCCATCAATGCAAACAAGAGGTGACCGAGATGTGTAACCAATGGCACCCCATACCATCACGCTGGGTGACCCGCCAGTATGACGATGACGAATGCATGCTTCCAATGTGCGTTCACCGCGATGTCGCCAAACACGGATGCGACCATCATGATGCTGTAAACAGAACCTGGATTCGTCCGAAAAAATGACGTTTTGCCATTCGTGCACCGAGGTTCGTCATTGAGTACACCATCGCAGGCGTTCCTGTCTGTGACGCAGCGTCAGGGGTAACCGCAGCCATGGTCTCCGAGCTGATAGTCCACGCTGCTGCAAACGTCGTCGAACTGTTCGTGCAGATGGTTGTTGTCTTGCAAACGTCCTCATCTGTTGACTCGGGGATCGAGACGTGGCTGCACGATCCGTTACAGCCATGCAGATAAGATGCCTGTCATCTCGACTGCGATACGAGGCCGTTGGGATCCCGCACGGCATTCCGTATTACCCTCCTGAACCCACCGATTCCATATTCTGCTAACAGTCACTGTATCTCGACCAACGAGGGCAGCAATGTCGCGATACGATAAACCGCAATCACGATAGGCTACAATCCGACCTTTATCAAAGTTGGAAAAGTGATGGTACGAATTTCTCCTCCTTACACGAGGCATCACAACAACGTTTCACCAGGCAACGCCGCTCAACTGCTGTTTGTGTATGAGTAATCGGTTGGAAATATTCCTCGTGTCAGCACGTTGTAGGTGTCGCCACCGGTGCCAACCTTGTGTGAATGCTCTGAAAAGCTAACGATTTGCACATCACAGCGTCTTCTTCCTGTCGGTTAAATTTCGCGTCTGTAGCACGTCATCTTCGTGGTGTAGCAATTTTAATGGCTAGTAGTGTATGTTCTGACATTGATAGGCTGAGGAGAAACTTGACTCTACTTCCCTCAGCCGGGCTTTATTCATGTATTCGGATGGTCTTGCCACAGTGGTATCACTGGTTTCCTTCAGATTACCGAAGTTAAGCGCTATCGGGCTTAGCTAGTACTCGGATGATGGACCGTCTGGTCTGCCGAGTGTAGCTGGCAAGTGGGGTGCACTCAGACTGTGTGAGGCAAACTGAGGAGCTAGTTGACTGAGAAGTCTGGTCTCGTAAACTGAAAACGACCGGGGAAACGGTGTGCTGACTACATCGTCCTCTATACTCGCATCCTGTGACGCCTATCGTCTGAGGATGGTATACCGGTCGCTCAGTACCTTTCGAGGCCTATGTGGACGGAGTTTAGTTTTTTATTCATGAATTCCGTTGTCGTACAAAAGAACGAAATGAAATGCAGCAAAAACCAATAAATTAAGGATTATACTAGCCAAATCTTTACGTTTAATTCGTAAAGTCAAGGATTGTAAACAATGGAGGCAGTTCTTGCACTAAGTTGAGATTGTTTCCTCAGGCATGCCAATACATTTAAATATTAAATATCAACAAAGGAAATATTTATTCAGTGTAAAATGATTTTAAAAAATGTTGTGTACATAGTTCTGCATAGTCAGCGCGTACACAACTTTCCCAATAGAGCGCGCCCCGCTAAGCACAACAGCGCAGGCACAGCGCTTGTCCTTCTCCACACTACAAGATGGCGCTGCCATAGAGACGGACCAAATTCTGCTTCAGCCGATCTGCGTATTAATATGTAATGCAGCCAATGAGATTGCTGCTAACGTAGAACCTTTTCTCCTTGCGGATCTCACTTGCGCAGTGATACATTAATGTGCGAGGTATTATAACGAGTGTACAGACCTCCAATTAGTCAGTCTGCATCGACAGAACACCAATATAGTAGAAGTGCAAAGACCACGTTATTATACGGAAACACAGAACGACACCAGCGCTACTTGTGGCCTGGCTGTGAACTTCAATACGAAAAAATATGGCGCGAAAATCTCTTATGTTTATTTCTAAATACGCGAATTAGATGACAATATTTTTCATTTAATCTTTGAATGTGGGCCGCATAATGCAGTAATAAAGGTTTTTGAGATCTTGCAAAGTAATATATAAAAGAAATCTCGATCAGAAACACACATTAACTACTCGTAGCTGCAGTTTACATTGTCAAAATTTTCGTAAATTACGACATCACCTTTTGGCTGTGAAATTTTTTTGTAAAACTCAATATTGCGATTTTGGCCGTGTGGCCGTTATCATGTCGAAATAAACGAGCTTTAGCACATATCAGACTAAAAAAATCATCTGACATTGCATGCATATATAAATGATTTTTACGTTTCCACATATCCTAAAGCACATTATGTCCACTCGCATGATCGAAAGTGGATTAGTAGGTTACACAAATAAATAACTACACAGCTAATGGATAACCAAGAGGTCTTTTACAAAAAAAAATCTGTGCTACAAACCAAGGATGTACTGTAAAGTCTACAAAATCCGATTTATTATTTTTTCTGTTGATTGTTATTTATGGATATTCAGTCATTTGATATTGAACTTCTGCACAGTTCAAATAAATTTATGAAACACACAAAATGCTACTTTATATCAGATGAAAAACAAATTGGGAGCAGAGCAGGTAGACACTCCATGAATGTAGCCAAAATGTTTTTGCCAATGAGACATACAAAGAAAATGAACTGCAACACACAACATTTTTTTTCTTTTTTCCCCAACTTGGCTGTTATTTTGGCAACACCCATCATGTTTAAATAATGAAAGAAGACACTGGTACAACATTTATTTTTAACATTTTTATTTACTTCCTCTTTGAAAACACTGTTTGATACACTACTGAAAATTAACACAAATTCCCCTTGACAGCACTTCATTCATTATACTTTTAGAATCCAATCATCACATCTAGAAAGTGTTACATTAAGTGCTTGCTGAATTACCAGATTTTGTCATAACAAGTCAAAGGCATGATTTCGATACAAGAACATTTGTATATGTATAGGGAGCTTACTCTCATTGTACACAAAATAAACAAAATACAAAGTCTTTTAACATGATTTGAACTTCTTTTTAAGTTGTTGCATACACAATTTCCTCTTGTTTGTAAATTTCTTTTCTTTCACATACTTGTATATTATAAATGGAATACTTGTCTTCAGAAGTCTCTCTTCAATGTCATGTTTATTACAAATTGTTGTATGAGACAGAACAAATGTTTTTTTTAAATTATCATGTAGTTTTGTTGTGTGACCATGACTATTTAGATACTCATACAGCTGATCATAGAGTGCCCTTAGGAAAATCATGACTCTTTCACTTGCATATTTCAAATGAGAATGCTCCTCACTATTCTCTTTAAATGAGGTAAACAAATGATTTTCAGTCACAACAGAGGAGTAGAGACTGGTATTACATGTTTCACAATCATCTGGTACATCTATGGCTTTTAGTACATAGCCTGCTACATAGGCTAAGGATTGTTGATCTTCTACAGACTCAATGATACCATCTGAGTAAGAATAAATTTGCTCAGGTGTATCAGTGTCTTTCATCTCACATTCACTTAAATGTTCACTCCTACCACTAGCTGCCAAAAAGTGACACAAACTGCTCAAGGGAGTGTAATCATCATTTTCACAGTTACTTACACTCAGGCTTTGAAAGGCAAAGTCATATGATTGACAACACAAGTCTTCAGAGCTTGTACAAACTGAAAACAAGTTGGGTTTGTATTACCAATACCATGTTGTCTTATACAACAAAAGAAATTTTCTAAAGCATCTTGATTGAACGCCTTTAAATTTAAGTACTTAAAGCCAACCACTTTCAAGGTCTTCCACAAGAAAATAATAGACTGTAATGTAATCTGCCAAACTTTTATGAAGCTAAACATATTAGTCTTGTTTCTTCCCATTTTTAAATTTATTATTTGCCAGCTGCCTATTTCCCTCAATATGCTATACCACATTTCTAAATATGGCGAATTTTCTGATAAAGCATACCTAAATTGTTTTCCATCCCTGGGATATTGCTCATTACTGTTGAGTGAATCTAAGAGATTATCTACCTTTTCCACAAACTCAGCTGTGTGTATAGCTTCAGATGGTAATGTGTGAGGAGAAACATATGTTTCAATTGCAGCTGCAACAGTATGGCTCATTTGTGTAGCAGCAACTTTTACCTTCATTTTGATACGGGAATCAGAAAAGTTAAAGTGTTGTGCTTTTAATTTGGGCAGAGTTTTGAACTTTTTTTTTATCCAAAAAGAACACTGTACTGATGTACTCAAACTTTGCTGCTTTGCGAGGTTCAAATTGAATTTTATTATCTATCAAAGCATTTCTAGTGTTTTTGAGCAGATGTGGTACATCATAAATGGTAACAATTGGTTGATTATTGACGACAAAATGAAATATACTGGGCTTCAACAAATTTGCTTCACATAGTTGCTTAAGGGCCTTTTGGTTTGTTGCATTCTGGTCACATACAGTACAAACCACTTTGAACCCAATATTCTGTAGTTCACTTATGATGTGAACAATGAGTGATTTCAAATGGGTGTAGTGGAAAGTGGTTGCAGTAAAGTAATATGCTAGAACTTGTTTCCAAGTTCTGTGAATGCCTTTCAGCATAAAAACCAATGCTTGACTAGCAGCTACAGGTGAACGTCCTAAATGACCAAAGTCCTGATACCCTTAGATTAGCTGTTTGTGTACATCGTAGTACAAACCATCATCCAGATACATTTCATCAAAAAGTAGAGCACAATACTTGTCACTTTCATGCATATTACTTACTACCCTTGCTAAAAAGTTTAATAGAGCTGGATTAAGTCCTGTATCAAATGGTATGTGGGAAAGCACTCCCTTGAGCAGCCTGACAGATGGAAAGGAGAAGTATGTGGCCAAATATCTGTACAACCGGGGACTACACTTATAAATAGATAAAGCAAATGCCTTATCTTGTATAGACCACCGTACTGCTGTGGGCTGCATATTGGAATTTCTTAATTGACTATTAATAAAAGTTTTAGTCACATCATTCAACTCTTCTTCAATTAACTGAAACTTCCTGTCATCTTACAACTCTTTTAGAATTCTCAATTTATTCCTCTCATTCTGTAGCTGTTTTTTCAATTTACACACTCCGGAAACTGTAATTCTATGCAATTTATACATTTTGTGTTTTCTTGGAGTTAAATCACGTTTAGAAACGCCAGATGCCATTACACCTGCACTACTTTCAACATCATAAACAGGTGAAGATAAAAAGCTGTACTCACCATCATCTGTGCTCTGTAAAGGGGGACTGCTTCGTTGTATTACTGTAGATTTTGCATTGTGACCTGTCTCGTGGACACTTATATTTGCACCCGATGTGGTGAAACCGGCACCACCACCACAGATGGGTGGGGGGAGGATGATACAACACCAATTCCATGTGCTTTGGTATAACACCAGGATTTAGCCTGTGTCTAGTAAAGTTCACAAAATCTGCTTCATAAAAATGATCCTCACACACATAATAATAACTACAGTTGACACCTTCATCTATATTACAGATCAATTTCCACTTCTTTAAAGTCTCACTTTTTGATGCAGCTGGAAATTTATAGAAATGTTTATTCTTGTGCTTGGAATTTATTTTTACATAATAACTACTCCTGCATCTAGGAAACTTGCACGAGTATTTCAATTTCAATCTCAAATTGGATTCTTCTCTTCCTGTATGATCCATCCTCATGTGTCTGAAATGTTATTCAAACCAAAAATTGGGAACGAGAAAAAAGATCAGGTATGGTTTACATTGATTAATGTTAAAGAAAACTCAATGTGAAATTAATTTCACTATCAAAAATCATATTAGCTTATGTCTAAATGCAGCTATCCTGTACTGAAGTATTGATAACTGCTATCATGGCTTGTAATCTGATGTGTTATTGCTACAAAATAGTGAGAAAACGAAACAAATTCTCATTTCTACTACGGATATGCACATCACTCTATATATAACTGCGTGAGCGTAGTTGCACTATATTCTATATTCAACACTACTTCGTTAAACAGTGCTAAACAGTGCTATCAGGCGGTAGATACCATGCTTATTGTACCATTTCAGTATATTTCAGCATCTAAATACCATGGTAGATACCAAATTCAACTGTACATTATCAGTAACAGTTACAGCTGTAAATCTGTATTACATTGTGTTGAGCATTAAAGTCCGAGAAGATTTCTACTGCATTGGATATTGCCACAATAATACTTGTAAATGTTCAACTGCTTGAAGGACCTGCTTTGTGTGACTTCGAAACAAATGTCTTATTATTTGAGAACACAACCTTTGTCGATACAACAGCAACAAACAGTTTTTAGCTGGATAGAGTGTTATGTACTGTACAGAATATTTACTGTCGAAAACGGGAAATAGAACACACTCAAGGCATTACGAATCAATTGTAACACGTCCAATATTTGGTATGTAGTAAACGGCACAATAAATGATACTTATTATGTCACTAAGAGTACTTCGTGGCAAAAAGGAAGATGAATCAAAGCCAGAATTATATTCCATTACAGGATTCGGAAAGTTGAATACAAACTATGTCAAAAGCTGCTAGCATGGGATTCTCTATGAAATACAAGGAAATATTAACAGAAATAAGAAATATACTTACCCTTTAAGTAAACTGAGCAACGGAAATTGTATTTCTTTGCAGGAACAAATATACAAGAGTCCACAGAACGTAATGTGATGATACAACCTCGTGTTTTATATGAAACGAAAGTAAATATTGAACCATCACACCATCAAATATTACGAATGCATCCAAAAATTAAGCAGAATAATAGCAACATACTTACACTGCAATTTAAACGAAAAATCACGATCACGTTGCTACGATACCAAAACAATTATGGAAGACTACGTCATCCAATAGAAACACGAGACTATAAATTGCTAAACTTGCACCGCTCCAAGTGGCCTGGGACCAAACCAACGTCTTGTTACCGGAAATCCCTATATGAGTTTCACCCCCCTGGTCTGCATTGGTCTGCATTAGTCTATAGTCAAGTTTCAGTCTGCGCCTAATAAGATTATCATATTCCTGTACATAGCCATGAAGAGAAATGAATAGACACTTTGTCAAGTATCAGAGATATGTGAGAATAAGATTAACGTACCAAGACCAAAGGAACTTCAGATTGTCAATTGTAAATAGCATCCGGAATCAAGTTAAGTAAGGTTTATGATTGTTATTATTTTAATAAATGTGTGTGAAAATTAATCAAGTTCAGTTTAAATTTGGTCACTGTCAATCTGCTACTCTAAGCGTGCAAGTGGCATTTCTATCGTCTGACATAACGTCAGAAGATAAACACGCCACGGTAAGACCACGAGACGTATTGCTGACACTTGCCTACTTCGTTAGAGCGGCAAGTCAAATAATCTGATGGTGTGTGTACCGGAGGTCTTACAGTACGCACACCACAAAAAATTATGCCTCTGAATTTTTTATGTGAAATCTCTTAAAGCTTTTTAAATGAATCAAACTTTGGTAACATTCTACATCTTTATTTTTCATGTCTACGTAGTTACCATAACGAGGCGCACATTTCTCCCAATGAGAGACCAGTTCGCTGATACAGTCACTGCAGTCACTGTAGTATGTTTGATTTTGTTGACAGTGCCATAACCGCACATCTGCATGCAAGGTTTCGTCACTATCAAAGTGAAGTCCTCCAAACGTATTCTTTACGTTTTGGAAACAGACGCAAATCGGGTGGCTCCGAGTCGGTACTGTAAGGAAGATGGCGACGCAATGTTGCAGCGCTCATGGGTGGTCTAGCATTATCATGCTGAAGGAGAGAGTCTTCAAGGGTGGACGAATTCTTCAATTTCGTGCTGTCAGTTTTCTGACAGTTTCTCATGCACTGACATAGCTGCGCTACACACCGCCATGTTATACGCTATAATTCAGAGCCATCTAACCGCAGAGCGCTGCAACTTGCGTCGGCAAATCGGGAAAGTCGATTGAGTAATGTGCATGACATGTAACACCTCAACCGAAATTGAGAACAGATTGAAAATTCGGAGCTACTTCTGTTCAGTAGATCCTTGTACAATTTTATAAATCGGTATTTGACATCTGAAGTGATGCACAGCTTCCAAGCGTTCGTATTACTCTTTAATTCTTTCGCTACGAATGGGTCGCATGTCAGGGATAGGTGTCTGAGAACAAGTTAGAACTTTCTGCACGTTATTGCAGCGTATCACACGGGAAATTTTTGTGCAAATTCTGTCATACACAGAGTCACAAGCAGAGACATCGATGTCATTCCCACACCAGAGACTCTAATATGCATGTAATGCTAAAGAGCTTAGCATTGGGAATAATCTACCGAAA
Organism: Schistocerca serialis cubense; assembly: GCF_023864345.2. Lineage (NCBI taxonomy): Eukaryota > Metazoa > Arthropoda > Insecta > Orthoptera > Acrididae > Schistocerca > Schistocerca serialis. The sequence continues at coordinate 205,285,736 of NC_064638.1, forward strand.
TTTCAAATATCTCTAATCATGAATAAGATCCTTGACTGGAATACTCTCTTTCAAATTCTGAAGGTGGCAGGGGTAAAATACAGGGAGCGAAAGGCTATTTACAATGTGTACAGAAGCCAGATGGCAGTTATAAGAGTCGAGGTACATGAAAGGGCAGCAGTGGTTGGGAAGGGAGTTAGACAGTGTTGTAGCCTAACCCCGGTGTTAATCAATCTGTATATTGATCAAGCAATAAGGAAACAAAAGAAAAATTCGGAGAAGAAATAAAAACGTTCAGGTTCGCTGATGACATTGTAATTCTGTCAGAGACAGAAAAGGACTTAGAAGAGCAGTTGAATGGAATGGACAGTGTCTTGAAAGGAGGATATAAAATGAACATCAGCAAAAGCAAAACCGGGATAATGGAATGTAGTCGAATTAAGTCGGGTGATGCTGAGGGAATTATATTAGGAAATGAGACACTTAAAGTAGTAAAGGAGTTTTGCTATTTGGGGAGCAAAATAACTGATGATGGTCGAAGTAGAGAGGATATAAAATGTAGACTGGCAATGGCAAGGAAAGCGTTTCTGAAGAAGAGAAATTTGTTAACATCGAGTATAGATTTAAGTGTCAGGAAGTTGTTTCTGAAAGTATTTCGATGGAGTGTAGCCATGTATGGAAGCGAAACATGGACAATAAATAGTTTGGACAAGAAGAGAATAGAAGCTTTGGAAATGTGGTGCTACAGAAGAATGCTGAAGATTAGATGGGTAGATCACATAACTAATGAGGAAGTATGGAATAGGACTGGAGAGAGCAGGAGTTTGTGGCACAAATTGACTACAAGAATAGATCGGTTGGCAGGACATATTCTGAGGCATCAAGGGATCACCAATTTAGTATTGGGGGCCGCGTGGTGGGTAGAAATCATAGAGGGACACCAAGAGATGAATACACTAAGTAGATTCAGAAGGATGTAGGTTGGAGCAGGTACTGGGAGATGAAGAAGCTTGTACAGGATAGAGTAGCATGGAGAGCTGCAGCAAACCAGTCTCAGGACTGAAGACCACAACAACAACAAATAAGATCAAAGTGTTTTTCTGAAAATATATAAATCGTAAATGAAAGTACGGGATGATCATTCATTTCATTACCACTGGAACATATAGGTCACATATTAAAATAATCGTCGGAATCACAAGTCCCACTACGTTGGGAAACTAAACGGCAAGAATTTTATTTTCTTTCACCTTGTTACTTCTGACAACAGCATTAATTAAAATAACGGATTATTAATGTTTTTCACTCCGAAAAAATTAATAATGAAAGGCTTAATGTCATAGACACACATACTAGAATTGCAATGTATTTCTTTCAACATGTCATTAAATATCGAGTTTCCAGGAAAATTTTCTGCACTTGTGGGTGCTACATGTGGTCTACTTTGTCAGTACAGATAAAAGTATAAGGCAACAGATAACAAATTCAGGAAGAGTGCCGCAAATTCTTATCAATTTTCTGCACGATTACACAGTAAAGATACAAAGCGCATAAAATATTTCTGGATGAATAAATTTTATGTTACCATTTACAGGAACAAAACCAGAGAGTTTGTAAAATTCCCAGGAGGCGTGAAGAAAGCAATTATTCTGGTTGTGTACGACTCTTCTACTGAAGTATTGCAATCTCATGCTGATATGATAATTCCCTGTTCAGTCACTGTTATAGTCCTTATCAAACAGGAAAATAGTCATTCATCACGTACGGATTGGCCGAAATGTTTTGGCAGACTTCAAAATGGCGGACGATGCAGGCTGCAGGAATCAGCACTTCCACACTCAGAAAGTAGTTACAAAGCATAGAGATCATTTCTAGACAAACTTAATCTATGGCTGCAGAGGGCGGCACCTCTGGGTGCGCTATCTCTGTGACGTTACCTAGCCTATCAGGTGCCGTCCCCTGGCCATAAAAGTGGGATCCTCGCCAGTTCCACGAGTGGCGACAGTGTTGGATGCGGGCATTGGAATTTTATCCGAATGTAATGTGGCAACTTAACCTTCTTTCAGTTTCGAAAGACTACAAATAGAACAAAAACCTCTACCTTTTGACTGTTAAGACCACCAGCGTCTTCGGGAGTAAAACCAGTGACTCTTGGGACTGACAGGATGTTCTCTTCATATGAGCAAAGTAGCAGAAAACGTAACAGAGGAAACGTGAAATTACACATGAGCAGGAAAGTCGTTTAAAGTCGATTCAGAACGTCAAAACATTTGCTCAGCCAGTCAGCGCAACGCTGTCATTTCCATGTCTCTTTTTACACAAAACAGTGCAAAACATGATTATAATACCAGAACCAAAAACAATCTGTATAATGACTGCAAAAACTAAACATTAGTACAAAAAGGAGTCAAATATATGGGTACTCATATTCAAAAACTTACCAGAGCATATCAAACGTCTTGTACGTGATAAAGATCAGTTTCAGGCTGAATTAAAGAACTTCCTGTTGCCCAACTCCTTCTACTCCATTGATCAATATCTTCACAAGGATTATAGCTCATAACTCTGTCTGCATTAGAACTGTACAACAATATCCCTGTATCTAAGTAAAAAAAAAGAAAAACCATTGACTCTTTCCACATTTCAGAGACTCCACTCCAAGGGATCCATGGTAAACGATAAATGTAGTGTACTGTACACAACAGAGTGGGGCGTGACGTAATGCGACGTCAGCGTCAAGATTTCTCAGGAAGAAATTTTTGACGTTTTCATTGGTAAGGGAACGATTGGTCATCCGCTAACATAGGAAATTAGTCATTTTCGACGGTCTCACTCACGTTTATTGTTTACTTTGTTTTCGTTGCAATGGTTCCCGGCGGACTTTCATTTTTTTCGTTTTAGTGTTTTTGCACTAAAGTGGCCAGATTTTTACAGGGGGAAAATGAGTTATGATTTACGAAATAATGCTGGAAACTAATACCTCCGAATTTTGGGTTCTGTTTTCAATATCGGTTACATGTCATGCACATTACTTGGTAGTCTTTGCTGCTTCGCTGACGCAAGTTGCGACCCTCTTGGACTAGTGAGCTCCGAACTGCAGAATGTAGCGTGGCGGTGTGTAACGTAACTATGTCGGTGCGTGACAGACTCTCAGAAAACTGAAAGCACGAATTCGAAGTATTCGTCCATACATGGAGCACCTTCTCCCTCAGCTTGACACTTCCAGAATACACACAAGCGCTGCGATATCTGCAACAGTCCTACGCCTTAGGGTCTCTTTCATCAATCATCCTCCATACGGTTCCGATTTGGCACCATCCCATTTTCATCTGTTTCCAAATCTTAAAGCCTTAGAGGACTTCATTTCGGTAGTGATGAAACCTAGCAAGCAGATGTGAGCTTGTGGCTTAGTCAACAGAGTTAAACATTCGACTGTAACGGATTCAACAAACTGGTCTCCATTTGCAACAAATGTGTTCGTCACCAGAGTGAATATAGTGGAAAATAAATATGTTGCCATGAAGAACAAAGATTTGGAACGTTAATAAAATTTCATTTTTTAGGAAGCTTTTAGAGTTTCCACAAAAGAAATTCGGAGCCAGTAGGTCTCCAGTACAATACCTGGATGAAGAAACTGTTAGCTCTGTAAAAGGAGAAAAATACAGTTCTTCTACGAGTTTCCATGTAGAACTTGTACTTAAGAATTTTTTTCCAACGAACTCGTGTTAGAAGCTGTTATCTCATCGGTTTTACACTCTGAAAATATAGTTGTTACGGAGCTACGTGTGCAACAGCTCAGCAGATCCCGATGTGAATGGAGCTCTATAAAGTAATTAATGCAGTAAACGGTCTCGATTCCGACATTTTCGATTCAACGTATGAGTACTTATTATTGCTATTTTTACAGTAAAAGCTAAGCACGTCCACATTTCGCCTATGTCAAGTGTAACCAGACGTAAAAAATGATGTAATACACCAAAATGTCAGCGAAAATAGTTGGTAGAATTAGCTCCTTCAGTAAAGATAAGACATCTCCTTTAGAGTAATTGCATGGCTGTCTTTAACACGATTAGGGACTCTGCCTCCACCAGAAAGAAAGACAGACTTTTACTACCCACTAAATAGTCAATGCGCTAGGAGTTTTAAATAAATGGTGAAGTGAGATACATCGACGCTGCAGTGTATGTGACATCATAGCATATTCCACAAAATGGCAAAATGGTGCTTAACATTAACATAAGATACTTTGACATTACGGTGTGTGTGAGTTCTACAAAATGTTAGTTCAAATGGCTCTGAGCACTATGGGACTTAAAATCTGAGGTCATCAGTCCCCTAGGCTTAGAACTACGTAAACCTCACTAACCTAAGGACATCACATACATCCATGCCCGAGGCAGGATTCGAATCCGCGACCGTAGCAACCGCGTGGTTCGGGACTGAAGCGCCTAGAACCGCTCAGCCACAGCGGCCAGCAAAATGTTAGTTCTCTATGCGAATTGTGTGTGTACTGAACCTAAAAACGGTAGTCAATGTGAACATAATTAATGCCTTTTGCATCCAGCAGCGAATCATTAGAGACTCTCGCCGCGTGCGGGCGGACATTATCTTGCTGAAATGTAAGCCGAGGATAGTTTGCCATGATGGATAGAATATTGTCGTCGTTCCGCTGTCCTGTAAGGCTACCGCAGATGACAACCAAATGGGTCGTGGTATGAAAAGGAATGCCACCCCAGATCATCATACCTTGTCGCCGGGTCGTATGCCGGCCCCACCGCTGTCTAGGGCGTTTCCAGACACGTCTTCGTTGGTCATCGGAGCTCAGTTCGAAGGGGGACTCATCACTGAAGACACGGGATTCATCACTGAAGACAGTTTTAATCCATTCAATGAGATTGCAGGCGAAGACGCAGCTGGAGACGTCTCAGACAGGGTTGAGATGTCAACCGGACTGTCGCCCGCCCTAAGGCCAGCCAGCCAGGAGTGATAATCGGCGGTGGCATTTCATTTCATAGCAAGACCCGTTACCGATCCCCACCCCATTCGCATAATTCTTTCGTTGTGCGTTGGTATGTGTTTTGTCTTAGAGTGTACTTTTAAAGTGGGGTGGTTTGAGTGAATCATAGACCATTCATCCTGTGGTACTCGATTTTATTTTATTCAACGTTCCGTTAGTATTCGCAAGCCAGTATGGCTCGTCTTCAGATGAGGGGTACAGATGTTCTTTGAAACTATACACCAGTGTTGCAATCCATTGTCTCTTGCTTCTGGCCGACCGTTGTGGCCGAGGGGTTCTAGGCGCTACAGTCTGGAACCGCGCGACCGCTACGGTCGCAGGTTCGAATCGTGCCTCGGGCATGAATGTGTGTGATGTCCTTAGGTTAGTTAGGTTTAAGTAGTTCTAGGGGACTGATGACCTCAGAAGTTAAGTCCCATAGTGCTCAGAGCCATTTGAACTTTTTTTTTTCTTGCTTCTGAAAATCGCGGAAAGACGAGTAGATGGTGCAGTTTTAGCTATAATAGGTAGTGGCATCTTTGCTCATCGAATTCAAATTCTGGATGCTGCTAAAAGTCATCAAAAGGTCACATTGGATGTGTCACTTTTCAGCACTCCCTTTAATGTTACAAAAGTCCTCAATTCTATTCTTGGAAAGTAGAAATTTTTATAATACGTTAGTTGCATCCAGTCACTGTTACACGACATGTCTGGGACATTATGGTATTAGGACTGAGTTTCTTAATGTGTCACCATTCTGAAAATATCGCGACTCAAGTTACTTAGAAGTTTTTTATCTCACACGACACATAATATGCCGCATATAGCATCTTCAGCGAGCGTGGTAAGAAGTGCCAATGCATTCAACAATCCTACGTCTTATGATATGCGATACACAGCAGCTCACAAGCTCCGGTTCCGCGCCAATGTCCTCCATAGTGACTTACAAATTGTAGATAAGCAAAAAGCATCATCGAGGTTGGAGTTCTGAATCACTCATGTACTATAAAATGACATAACTGTATTGGCAAACTTTCCTGAGCAGTAAAATCATATCTTCAAAATACTGCACCGCTTTCACGGCTAGAAAAAAATTGTACTCTAAATTTCGTTTGTTAAATTCTGCCTTCTGCAAAATATAGTATATTGCTTTTTGTATGTACCCAAGCATGTTTCAAATGGTTCAAATGGCTCTGAGCACTATGGGACTCAACTGCTGAGGTCATCAGTCCCCTATAACTTAGAACTAGTTAAACCTAACTAACCCAAGGACATCACAAACATTCATGCCCGAGGCAGGATTCGAACCTGCGACCGTAGCGGTCTTGCGGTTCCAGACTGCAGCGCCTTTAACCGGACGGCCACTTCGGCCGGCAAACATGTTTCTGCGAATCTCTATTGTTTTTGTGAGAATATTATACAAAGTTCATTGTTGTTTTTCCTTTTTAGGTCTAAAAAGTCTAACGTGTGCACTTCTTATTTAATTTTGGTATTCACCTGAGACTACATTAATTGTGCAGGTGGGTTAGTTCAGGTCGGCTCGCTTTTACGTCTTTTTATGGCTTAACAGCATGTCATCTCCAAACCACACGGAAGTATTTTGTGAAGAGTTATTAGTTTTGAAATAATTTTTCGAAGATTTGTAGTCGTGTTTGTTCTGAAGTTACGTTATCTGTCCTGTTGCACATCATTAGTGTGTTTTTTCTTTTAGTTTTAATTACTTCATTTTCACTTGGTCTCACACGTTGTCATACACAAGACGAGATTTGGGACAATATTTATGTCCCACATTCATCGAGAGACGGCTGTTTTCGCTGCTCACTTGGTCATCTCTTTTCTCCAGTATAACGCAAATGTTTTAATGCTTCTCGTCTATTGTTTTCTTGAGAAAGAGTGTGTGTGTGTGTGTGTGTGTGTGTGTGAGAGAGAGAGAGAGAGAGAGAGAGAGAGAGAGAGAGAGAGAGAGAGACAATAGGAGGAGTGGGTGATTGAATACTTGAGGATGTTTGATTTACTACGTTTTCTTTGAGAAACTGTCGTTGTGTAGTTCATTGAGTGTTTAAAACAGTATTTCATTACTTTATGCTGAGTATCCATTCAAAAGTTTCTTTACTTGTCTTACTGATTTTGTATTTAGTAGTACTCCTCTGTTGTATGTTTTTGGTGGAAATTACTGTTTTCTCTGAGGAATTACAGATAAGCTTCAATACTATTTGGGCGATGATTTTCCTCTGTAAAACGATAAGCGAAAGCTCAGTGTATGCTGACGCTATTTAAGGCTTTGCGTTGATCAAAATATCTAGTTTTAAAATTCCTGCATTTTTTTATCTTTATAATCGGATTAGCATCACCTATAACTTAACTGATAGGTTCCAAGTTTATTAAATTAACTCTAAAATGGGCCTAAGCACGACATAAACGCAAACATGCATTGGGAAACACTAAAAAAAACCTTTTCACATAAACGGAATACTGAATAAAACAACTAGAAAAGGCGGTACCCAAATTTCAGTGCCAGCAAAGGGGCTGGTAACAGAAGTGGTAAAACATATAATGAAAGAAACAAGACGCACAACAACTCTAAAATAAAAACATCAACAGGAGCTTCTACCCCACCAAGACGATTGTTTGTGATATAAAACTCCTCACCATTCGTCATTAACCAGCTAAGATGTGTTGTAATGTTAACTGATGAACAGCTACAACAAAACAAATAGGAAGAACTCGATCTCTTGGCTACATGACACTAATGCACTCGCAAGCTGAAGTGGTAACCCGGCCGTAGCAGGATCTAAGTTGGGCACGTGACTAGGCTCAGTGACGTTCCAATTCAAAGTAGAGCGAGTTGTTACCTCGCAATGTGGACGTGAAAAGTGATCATAAAAAGCAATCGCGGAAAAACTTCCGTGGTAATCCGCTGCAAGGTTGCTTGGTTTTAGGACTGCAACGCAACCCTAGCAGGTGCATCAGTAATATTAGTGTGCCCTCCAAAACAATGACTGGGAAAAACTGTGACTACCAAGTGAGACACGAATCACAATTACTTTGATTTAATTCGATAAAACTGTTGACAAAACAAATGACAAATAGTGACGATATTACTAAGGGCTTAGTATATCTGACATAGGAGTCAAGGAAATACGCCAATGATGGCGCAAGTGAACTAATCGTAGCCGCAAAGTACCCAGTGATCGTCGATATGTTAATTGCAAAGAGATAATTCTATAGAAAGAAAATGTCACTTCTGTGATCTGAGTTGCAAGCAGAGTGTTCATTGGCGTTAAAATAGAAGCCTTAAGAGTGAAACTTGAAGCAACCGAATTACTATAAAATGGCTTTGTATCCCTACACATCATCTAGTCTTTGCAGCTCGATCTCAGCGTAATACTGTAGATGGAGGCTGACGTGGCTGCAGAATCAGTCAGTGGTGGAAGCAACCACCCTCGCCAGGGACCAGGTGCAGATGAGCCTGAAAATTTTCTAGACCCACAATTTATCGGCTCAAGTGGCGCGGCAGGCCAGAGGAATCGATGGTGGCTCTCATCGTGGAAGTTTGGCAGTGTAGGCTTCTGAAGGTCGAGCGATTTCTGATAGAATATTAATTAATAGGAAACCTCGCATTGCTGTATTTTGTCTCTCTTATTAAACTTAGATTGGCTAGGCTCCTACTCTTCCGAGCGCTGAGCAGTAAAAATCCTCCTTGAAAAAAAGAGTCCCCTTCCTCCAGGTGCTTAGCCAATAACGTTAGTGCTACCCTCTTCCACATAAAAAAGTCGCTTCACTCCCTCTCTCTCTCTCTCTCTCTCTCTCTACCTAACTCTTTGTGACCAATGAGGCAATCTTTGTCGTCACCGTCCCGTTTCTCTCTCTAATTTACAGTTTCTTCACATTAGCCAATGCTGGCGGTTCTTATATTGCGTAAACACTTGTTTTTGCATAGTCAATTCGTTCAGCATTACCTCGCGTTTTCACAGGCCTAAATCGGCGGGAACCCAGTTCGTCCTCGAGTTATTTATCTCAGGCATCTATTGCTCTTTGGAAAAACAGTCAACGTTCCCCTCATTTGAGTAAAATACTAACTCCTGCTAATAGGCGAACCTTCTCACTCCACTCTCACGTTGTAAAACGTTTTCACCAGGAGTTTGTACTCTGGGATATCCTATCTGTGTTCATTCAGAACAAAGGTGCATGTCCTGACACAGCAATAGAAAAGCATGGCTGTAGGCCAGTAGGCTATTAACCCCTTCCTCTCTCTCAGCAGGTCTTCTGCGAATTGTCTTCAGAGTTGGCGGCCGACTCTATTGTCCCTGGCGACCTGTGTGCTTTTTCCACCGCTCAGAATGCTTTCAAAATTCCCTCACTCCTAAAAGGCAAGCAAATTCGAATCCAGAGTAAAAGAAGAATAAGGTTGCATTAGTCATTTACTGACATCACTAGTACTACTGTTTATCATATTCTTCGGGGTTAATAAAATATTCTGATCAAATGGGTCTTTCATTATGAATCTGCATACGTTACACAACTGTTTCTGGAAAACTGTCACGCAACACCACAATAACCTGTTGCTAACTTCATTAATTTTACTGACAATGAAAAAGTCCAGATAGAAAAAGAGTCAGAAGGTGCAAGTCAATGTTGGAAAGCGGAAGCTGAATATCTCAGTGGTGTGGAAATTACAGAAGAAGGGACAGCATGTCCAGTGGAGTAGGATTTAAGTATCTGCCCCAAAGTGGAACCAAGTAAAATGCAAGGAAAACGGCCTCTGCAGAACCTTCAAAGCCTTTGTCTCACAGAACTGGTGTTCGAGACTAACAAAGAAATTCTGAAAAAGATTTTCTGCTCAAATGAAGGCGTCATGTGGATGAAAGAACATGCTTGCAATAAGAGCATAATAAAATCTACTTTTTACGAGAAAATTAATTAAAGTGGTCCGTGTTTTTTTTTCATACATATTACAGTGTGAATAAATATTCCAGACGGACGGTGTGCAAAGAGAATTGTCAAAAAACAGTGCCAATCAAGATTTTGTTGCTGTGAATGCAGTTATCTTTCGTGGGCACTTCTACTACGAAAACAGGAAATCTTTGGACTATCGTGTAGAAAACGAGCGGAAGAAATTTAAAAATATATAGAGACAAGGAAAGCTGAAATATTTGGTATTAATTAAGGAACAACAACATTCTCGTGTTTATTCCACTGAAAAAGTTTTGTAGTAAAATTGATCCCTACATATTGATATCATGCCGAATTTAGACGTAAATCATGTAGAACCGTTCTGGAATCTTGCGAGAAGTAAGATCCGTCGTCGTAATAGATGAAGCACATCGCCTTCTAACCCTAATAAATAATAGCTCATGCTTCTGCTCTTAATAAATAAACGTTGCGTGTCACCTGTCGTGTTAGAAGCCTTTCGACGTAGCACTACTATGTTGACTACTGCAAAAATTTCGCGGGTTTTATAGCAACTTTCCAGTTTGCCTGACAAGGCTGAGTGTACCTCCTTCCAGGCAGCTACACTTGGAAGAAAGATATGGAAGTATCGCCAGGAACTAAATACAGCACCAGGATGTTCCCCGCCAAAAACGCTAAATGCTAAACCACGCGATCAGTTTACTATTGGTGCTGGGATATTACCTTTTCCCGTTGTGACATTATAATAGTTGAAAGACAGTGCACACACCGAAAAAGTGTGAGATGGCTACTGGAGAAGAAATACTTTAACGGACGACGTAACTGAAAATACACGCATTGAAAAAAGTTTTGAATCACCCCGCTTCCCAGAACTCCTGAAGATAAAAGTTGGATGTGGACACTGTATCACAAACACAGTCCTTTAGACTGTTCAGAAATGTCGCTAAACCCGCCCAAAGATGTAAACGACCAAGCACGAGCAGCGCCTATTAGCCGGAGGTGTTCCGACAGCCGATCGGTTCCAGACATTCCACCAGGAAGGAGGTACACGGCTCGTGTTGTCTGTAGTTCAACCATGCCTAGACGGTCAATACAGCGGTTCAATCGCATCCGCGTTGTTACTTTGTGCCAGGAAGGGCTCTCAACAAGGGTAGTGTCCAGGTGTGTCGGAGTGAATCAGAGCGATGTTGTTCGGACAGGGAGGAGATACAGAGAGGCAGGCTGAACACCTTAGACACACTGTCTAGCGAGTACAGCAAGGTGGAGGTTCCCTGCTGTTTCAGGCTGGCATTATATGGGGCCGACGTACGGCGCTGGTGGTCATCGAAGGCGCCGTAACGGATGTATGGTACGTGAATGCCGTACTCCGACCGATAGTGCAACCATATAGGCAGCATATTGGCGAGGCATTCGTCTTCATAGATGACAATTCGTACCCCATCGTGCATATCTTGTGAATGACTTCCTTAAGAATAACGACATCGCTCGACTAGAGTGGCCAGCACGTTCTCCTGACATGAACCCTAACGAACATGCCTGGGATGGACTGAAAACGGCTGTTTATGGAAGACATGACCCACCAACCACTCTGAGGGATCTATGTCGAATCGCTGTTGAGGAGTGGGACAATCTGGACCAACAGTGCCTTGATGAAGTTGTGGATAGTATGCCACGACGAATACAGGCATGCATCAATGCAAGATAACGTGCTACTGGATATTAATGGTACCGGTGCGTACAGCAGTCTGGACCACCACCTCTGAAGGTCTCGCTGTATGGTGATACAACATGCAATGTAAGGTTTTCATGAGCAATAAAAAGAGCGGAAATGATGTTTATATTGATCTCTATTCCAATTTTCTGTTCAGGTTCCGGAACTCTGGGAACCGGGGTGATGCAAAACGTTTTTTGATATGTGTATAACAAAATTAGTGGCCATAGGTCCGAACAAAGAGTGGTGAATATCATCCATTACTGAGATAGCGACGACAAATCAACATACACCACTGTGGAAAATAGCGACGTCACGGAGAAGGTAGATTTACAGGCCTTGCCACCGGAACGTCGTGAGCTGCTAATGATAGAAATGCACTGAGGTGACCAAAGTCAAGGGAAAGCGATATCCACTTCTATAGAGGGCGGTAGCATCGCGTACGCAAGGCAAAAAAGGGCGGTGCATTGGCGGAGAAGTCATTTGTATTCAGGTGACTTATGTGAAAAGGTTTCCGACGTGATTATGGCCGCATAACTGGAGTTAGTAGACTTTGAACGAGGAGTGGTAGTTTCATCTAGATGCATGGGTCATTCAGTTTCGGAAATCGTTAGGGAATTCGATATACTGACATCCAAAGTGTCACGAATGTACCGACAATACCAAATTTCAGGCTTTACCTCTCACCAAGGACAACGCTGTGGCCGACAACCTTCACTTAAAGATCAAGTGCAGCGGCGTTGGCGTAGGTTTGTCAGTGATAACAGACACACAACACAAATAACCGCATAAACGAACGTGGGACGTATGACGAATGAACCCGTAAGTACAGTGCGGCGAAATAGGACGTTAATGGGATACGGCAGCAGACGATCGACCCAAGTGCCTTTGCTAACAGCACGACTTCGCCTGCAGCACCTCTCCTGGGCTCGTAACCATATCGGATGGACCCTACATTACTGGAAAATTATCGCATAGTCAGATGAGTTCCGATTTCAGTTGGTAATAGCTAATGTAAGTTGATAAGAACTGATGGTGGAGTTCCAGCGTGGTGCAAACCCCACGAAGCCTTGGACTCAGGTTGTCAACAAAGCACTGTGCAAGCTGGTGGTGGCTCCATAATAGTGTGGGTTGTGTTTATAAGGAACGGAGTGGGTCCTCTGGACCAGATGAACCGAGCATTGACTGAAAATTGTTATGTACGTCTACTAGGAGACTATTTGCAGCCATTCATGGACTTCAGGTTCCCAAACAACGATGTAAGTGGGACACAACTGTTTTTGACTGGTATGAAGAAGATTCTGTACAATTCGAGAGATTGAATTGGCATCCAGGTCACCCGACATGAATCCCACAGAACGTGTATGGGACATATCGAGAGGGAAATTTGTGCACAAAATCCTTCAGCACCAACACTTCCGCAATTACGAAGAGCCATAGACGCAGCATGGCTGAAACGTTCTGCAAGGGATTCCCAACGACATGTTGAGTCCATGTCACGTCGACGTGCTTTAATACGCTGAACAAAAGGAGGTCCGACATGATAGTACACGACTGGCCATTAAAATTGGTACACCAAGAAAAAATGCAGATAATAAACGGGTATTCATTGGACAAATATACTATACTAGAACTGACATGCGATTGCATTTTCACGCAATTTGGGTGCATAGATCCTGAGAAATCAGTACCCAGATCAACCACCTCTGGCCGGAATAACAGTCTTGATACACCTGGGCATTGAGTCAAACAGAGCTTGGATGGCGTGCACAGGTACAGCTGCCCATGAAGCTTCAACACGATACCACAGTTCATCAATAGCAGTGACTGGCGTATTGTGACGAGCCAGTTGATCAGCCACCGTTGACCAGACGTTTTCAATTGGTGAGAGATCTGGAGAATGTGGTGGCCAGGGCAGCAGTCGAACATTTTCTGTATCCAGAAAGGCCCGTAGAGGACCTGCAACATGCGGTCGTGCATTATCCTGCTGAAATGTAGGGTTTCGCAGGGATCGAATGAAGGGTAGAGCCACGGTTCGTAACACATCTGAAATATAACGTCCACTGTTCAGAGTGACGTCAATGTCAACAAGAGGTGACCGAGACGTGTAACCAATGGCACCCCATACCATCACGCCGGGTGATACGCCAGTATGGCGATGACGAATACACGCTTCCAATGTGCGTTCACTGCGATGTCGCCAAACACGGATGCGACCATCATGATGCTGTAAACAGAACCTGGATTCATCCGACGTTTTTGCCATTCGTCCACCCAGGTTCGTCGTTGAGTACACCATCGCAGGCGCTCCTGTCTGTGATGCAGCGTCAAGGGTAACCGCAGCCATCGTCTCCGAGCTGATAGTCCATGCTGCTGCAAACGTCGTCGAACTGTTCGTGCAGATGGTTGTTGTCTTGCAAACGTCTCCATCTGGTGACTCAGGGTGCACGATCCGTTACAGCCATGCGGATAAGATGCCTGTCATCTCGACTGCTAGTGATACGAGGCCGTTGGGATCCAGCACGGCGTTCCGTATTACCCTCCTGAACCCACCGATTCCATATTCTGCTAACAGTCATTGGATCTCGACCAACGCGAGCAGCAATGTCGCGATACGATAAACTACAATCGCGATAGGCTACAATCCGACCTTTATCAAAGTCGGAAACGTGATGGCTCGCATTTCTCCTCCTTACACGAGGCATCACAACAACGTTTCACCAGGCAACGCCGGTCAACTGCTAGTTATGTATGAGAAATCGGTTGGAAACTTTCCTCACGTCAGCACGTTGTAGGTGTCGCCAGCAGCGCCAACATTGTGTGAATGCTCTGAAAACTAATCATTTGCATATCACAGCATCTTTTTCCTGTCGGTTAAATTTCGTGTCTGTAGCACGTCATCTTCGTGGTGTAGTAATTTTAATGGCCAGTAGTGTAGGCGGTACACCTCGGCGTACTGTAGGTTGTGTATCTGTTATAAGTGGACACTTCATTCAGTAGCGACTTTAGACGTGCAGCGTGTGACAGCACTTCACATGTAAGAGTGATAGAGTGTACACTATACATAAACACCATGGCTAGGTAACCTGTGCGCTTTGTCGGGTAATACTGAAGTAAACTCTTACATTCTTAAGTCCCCTGTTGGTTTAGTATGTCGGTGTGATTGCCAAATACGGACCATAATATACGATGAGAAATGAAAACTGTGTTCGATGTTCTTGCATGACGGAAAGCTTCTTTGAGTCTTCCACACAGCGCTGTAACTGAGGGCTGTCGCAGCCCGGGCATCTGAATTGGCTTTCGCGCCTTGTCACCAGGATACATGTAGGAGAAACGCTCTGCCCCTTTGTCCGACGGTAACGAACCTGCGTGGGTGAATAGGCGGCGCTGGGAGCGAGGCGCCTCCGGAAGGGGCGCCGTGTTTGACCAGCGCTCGGCTGCGCGACGCCTCGTTAGCGGCCCTCCCGGGGCAGTGCCGACCTCTGGAGAGGTCGCTGGACGTGGCGAGTGACACAGCCCGCCCGTGGTTCCCTGCAGCTGCTGAAGCAGCTAATGACAAAGTTCAAGGAACACCAAACACCTACTGAATACGAAGGAAACATTTCCTGTTTATTATCACATAGGCCTATATCATTGAACAATACATACCATATCTTGTCGAAACCGCCACACCAAGCAAGGCGTTTGTAACTGATACGAGACTTCTATCAGAGATTAGACAGGATTACATATTACCTCTAAATGTGAGAGTTGAGTACATCGACTATTGAAGCCTCTAAATGTCGACTGTCAGGCGAACGTACAGGCCAAGGAAGCAATGGCACATGTCATTCTCCGAAGATAGCTTACGCTTTCCTTATCACATTTTGTTGGGGATTGTCCTGCTGAAATTGGTACGTACAGTTATCTGGATTAGGGCCAGCACCTCACATCTTTATTTTTGTTTCAGACCATAGTCTTATGCAAATGGTAATTAATTTCAGCTTATGATGACCTGTCTTCAAGGCATAAGAAATAAAAGAGAGCCATTCTACCGTTAAGATAGTGGAATACAATTTGCTCCAAAGCTACAAAACAGGGCAGTCAGAAATCATCACTTATACCGAGTGGTTGTAGTTAAACTGACGGTGTTGCGCGTGCTGCATTGCGGGCTGTGTACAAAGCAGGACGCTCAAACATGTTCATCAATCAGAGTGGTCGCCGAATCTGCTGAACAAATAGAAGTTCCACTTTAAACCATAAGATGAAAACGTGGCGCTGTAAGAAGTCAAAATGTTATGTGGGTACAGGGAAAGGGGAGAAACGATCAAGCACATGATAATGGTGGTTGTGGCACGTTTGTTAGAATATGGTCACAAGTTACACCATGTGTTCAGTATTGTCTCTCGTCTCTAACATCTGTAACACAACGTAGTCGCCAGTTGCTCGCAGCTAATCCGGTGTAATAGAGCGATATGTTGTATGCTATCCTTCAGGTCAGGAAGAGTCCAGAAACGTCACTGACAAATATGATCTTTCAGATATCCCCACAACCGGAAGTCAGATGGATTTAATATTTTTTTTTCATAATGTGGGGTCATTGTGCCGACTGACGGCAAGACTCAGTACAACCAGCAGCACCTCCGAAGATGTCCAACGTAGCCTTGGACAAAACGTCAGGGACTGAAGAGTTCCATGGACGACGGCCATACAACACGGAAAAATTCCCAGTAACTGAAATATCTGGTCGTGAAAGCCTTCATTGTATAATAATACCTGAAACTGTAGCATCCATGAGCAGTGCTAATACGACTACTGATACGTTTACCAGTTTGACAACGGATGAATTACTTTTTCGCCCAATCACCAACAGCGTAATGTCGATGTAGTTACACCAATCAGTGATTCTATAATTGACCCAAGTCAATATACTGAAAAACCTGTAATAGACAAGCAGGTTGTGTATTAGAATATTGGGCAAAATCTAATAGCGTGTCGTGTGTAACGGCCACTGAATATTTGTGCTGTCCAGTGACTTCAGTTCCTACAGAGAGAGTTTTCTCCAAGGCAGGAGAAATAATTAATGAAAAACACAACAGACTAAAGGAGAAGAATTTAAGTACTTTACTTTTTATAAAACAAAATTTGCATATCTTGTAATGTTGCATTTTAAACAGCAGACTAACGGACAGTTACTAAATACCTTATTTTTATAAAACAAAATTTGCATATTTTGTATTATTGTATTTTAAACAGTGAGAAATTCTTAGAAAGTTATTTTTCATTAGAAATACTTGCACAAAAGAATCCATAGTTAATCGATACATCGATAGTGTATGCAAATAATGTCGATAATGTCATGTGTGTTAATTATCGTTTCTTAAGTAACATTAGCCTAACAGTCCCGCGAGGTACCATCTCCTCGATGAAAACCGGATCGAGAATGAAGGAGCTTGTGAAACAACACAACAAAGTCACATAATCTGAGTGCAGTTGATGTTGCTGCACAGCATGTGGTGGAGAACAACCCCATATGTGACAGTTTCTGTGCATTGATGGCACCGTGTAGAGTAAAATGAACCTCGTCGATCCAAATAATACTTTTAGGCCACGCGTCATTCATCTCAATACCTGCCAAAAACCGAAGAGCAATGCCACGACATTATGACCGATCTTGGGCCTTCATTTGGAGCACATTCTGAATTTTGTAGGGATACCTGTTTAAAGGTGCCGAAAAATGTTTTGAACTGTGACCAGGGCAAAGAGAATTCCTGTGACACAGCTTGAGTACTGGCTGCAGAATTTGAGGCATGTGCTGCACGGTAGGCTGTGGCTACAGCAACTTCTTCAACAACCATGGCAATGGGCCGCCTCCGTCTCCTTGCTGCACCATCTAATTCATCTGCTTTTAAAGTTTCTTGATCATATGCTCTACCCTATTTATTGACATGCAGCCTCTTTTCAGTTATTTCTGTCGGCGATATTCCCACAGTGCAGCGCTGCTAATACTGGCGTTCTGATTGAACAATTTTTTGTGTCAGCAGTGCACAATCTTTCTTTTCAATAGCCATTGCGTTTCGTAAGGAAACATCAACTTCCTTAATGCTTTACACCAACAGTCACTTTATAGAAGAAGTCAACAGGCGTCGGGAAGTGACAAGCAGCAGGCATGCTGACCTCAAACCAGGAAATATTTCACATTATGACCGCTTACAGCGCCATATTTTCACCTGGTGGCTAAAACTGGAACCATTATTTTTTCAGCAAACTTCACGAGCGCACTGGCTAATAATATACCTACAATGTTTCAGCATCCTGAAATGTATACAGCCCGCACTGCAGCACTGTATTACTTATTACATATTCCAACAGGATTCTTGCATTTATACAACTCCAGGTGTCACTACTGCACACAGTGCTTACATGAATTATTCAATTAGCAAAATTTGTGGAACAAAACAGATATTCAAGAAAAATTATAGAGGGATCAATAAAGCTTCCAGAAGACGCACTCAGCAGAATGCCAGCGTACGTTTTACCGTGTAAAATTGCAATCGGGTAAAGAAAGAAACGTGTTACAATACACTGTTGGCACAAAAAGCTTAAAAAGTTAGAAATATTAATTATTCCTGATGAAGTAAATAGAGAAATCAACGACTAATATGGGTTACTCTTTTAGTCTAATTCAGTCACAGTTAATCTGCTCAAAAACAATATTAAGTCATGTTCAAAATTAGCACGTGTTGTCATCCTCCACATCACTTCCAGCCCACAGTTCACGAGCCCAGCGTTTAGAGCTCTGATATCTAACCTTCATTTTCTTTAGCTGTAGGAAACGCTTCCTTCCAATAAAAGTCTGCGTTACTGTCCTTATCAGTGAAATTTTCGTTTTCCACTTCTTCTTGAAAAAATTTCGTTGTAGCAGAAACTCTCTTAGCGTTTGGTACCACTTTTAGCTTATTATCTTTACTTTATGTTGCTTTACATTGTATAATATTGGTCCTATCTGTTTGTTTTTCTTCGAACTTCCTTTTTTTCATTAAAAGCTTTTCATCTTTCTATCTTTTAGTCTCAGTCAAAAAACTTTCGTAAGGACTTTAAGTGATTATGACAGTCTTTTTTTTTCTTACTCCTAGTTTGCCTTTGACTCACATTTTGTTTCTTAGGCAAAGGTTTTACATCCTTTGAGTTTATGTAGAACGCACCTGTTGGATACGCAGAGGGACGTTCTTCAGTGGTCGGACGCTGAGGGAACCATCTCTAGGAGAAAACGTATCATCTATAATCTGAAGGCAGCCTGCAGTTGAAGACAGCTCGTAAGTTGGTTCCGGAAATGAACCAGTACACCTATTTGTAGAAGACACAGCAGTTTGGCACTCAGAGGGACCAGCACTTGCAAAAGACTCAGTAATTTCGCAATGAGACGAACCAATATTTGAACAAGGCGCAATATTAGTGCCAGTATCCGAAGGAAGAATATATAAGGGAACATGGTGCTCACCGGATGGAAGAACCACCAAGGAGATAGATCACATATTGGGGGACCAGCGCTATAGACATAGAGTCATGGACGTCAGGTCGTATAGAGGAGCCGACTGTGCGTCAGACCACTTCCTCATTGTATGCAGTCTTAAACTCATGTTCACCTACATGCATAAGAAGAACGGAACACTACAGCTTGCTTTGAATGTTGATAAACTACGATAAAGTGCCATTAAAGAACATATGCTATAGAAATCAAAAACCGTTTTGAGATCCTAGAGACCCTGGAAGTAAGAGAGGACGTGGAGGAAAAGTGGAAAGAAATAAAGTCCACGGTACTAAGTGTAGCGGAGGATATATTGGAAAGAAAGAAGATAATGAAGAAGAGGAAATGGTTCAACGAAACATGCCAGAGGGATACAGAGAAGAGAAGAAAGATGAGGGAGAAGTGGCTAGCTGACAGGGAGAAGGAGCAGAAAAGGGAACATGTTATCAACATCACAAGGGAGACAAAGCGAATCCCAAGAGCAGAGAAGAGAATATATCCAACCAGTTTGCTAGAACAAGTTGAGGCAGAGAGTCAAAACAAGAATTCAAGGCAATTCTTCCAATACATAAAAAATCGGAACGTTAGTTTCAGAGCCCAACTTTTTTCATTAGAGATAAGAACGGTAAAATTGTAGAAAGAATTGTAGAAAGATGGAATGAATACTTCTCAGTACTGTTGAATCGCCCAGACCCAGATGACACGTTGCCTGCAGAACTACGGAGGAAAGGAAAGATGAAGAAGAATGGGACGTTAGTGAAGAAGACGTAAAGATCGCAATCAAAGGACTCACAAACAACAAAGCCCCAGGGGAGGACAGAATAACATCAGAATAAATCAAGGAGGGACGTGAGAACTTACACTTATATATAAACTGATCCAGTTGATATGGGAGAAGGAGACACTGCCAGAAGAATGTAAATTGGCTACAATATGCCCAATATACAAAAGGGAAGCAAAATGGAATGTAGTAACTACAGAGGAATCATCTTGTTAAATGTAACGGTATAAGGTACTGTCCACCATTATCCTCGGAAAATTGCAACCAGTCATAGAGAACAACATACAGGAGAACCAAGTTGGCTTTCGGTCAGACCGATCGACAATAAATCACATTTTCACACGAAGACAATTGTTTGAACAGCACTGGGAATATGATAAAGATATCTACAGCCTGTTCGTCGATTTTCAACTTGCATGTGACAGCATCCACAGGAATAGCCTAGACAACGCTAAGCGTGACTTCAGAATCTTTGAAAAGCTAGTGAGAATGGTGCAAGCTTGGATGGAAGGGTAAAAGGCAGCAGTACGTTTCCAAGAAGCCACATCAGAAACATTCGAGACTGAGACAGACCTCAGACAAGGAGATGCTCTCTCATGTGTTCTGTTCAATGTCATCTTAGAGAAAGTAATAAAAGAGTGTAAGTAACAGGAGTTGGCTGGAGCACAGATGGTCCGTAACTTCAGCTGTTTCTCATATGCAGATGACATAGAACAACTAAGTGAATCAAAGCATGAGTTGAAAGGAATGTACCATAAAATGGACAATTATGCAAAGAAGGTAGGGCTCAAAGTTAATCAAGACAAAACAGAGTTTATGCAATTAGGAAGAAGACAAGAGCAGGAATAAGTTCTTGAGATAGATGGCAAGAGGTTCAAGAGAGTACACCGGTTCAAATACTTGGGATCTTGGTTTACCATGGACAACATAAAAATGGACATCAAGGAAAGAATAGCAGTGGGAGTGAAATGCATGCATTCCCTCAGTGACGCTCGGCTCTAAATCGATCTTAGTCAACACTAAGATGAAAATCTACAACACAGTGATACGCCCAGCAGTAATGTACGGTTGAGAAACATGGAGCATGACTAAGCGAGAAAAGGAAAAACTATTAATATTTGAAAGAAGAGTAATGAGGAAGATGTGGGGACCACTTTTAGATAACCGAGAATGGAGAAAGAGGAAAAACGAGGAAATCTACCTTCTGATGCGACAACCAACTATCCTACAGAGGATAAAGAGCAAAAGAATAAAATGGGAGGGCCATGCAGCCCGTTTGTCAGATGGAAGACAGGCGAAGATGACACTCGAGGGGAAACCAAAAACCAAACGCTCCACTGGACGACCAAGACAGCGCTGGATGGGCGACCTGGCGGAGGACCTAGCAATCCTAGGGATTGAAGACACTTGGAGGAACCGGGCATAAAAGGAAGTAATGGAGGCAGTTTGTGAAAACAGCGCGTGGTCTGCAGGGCCTGTGATCGCTGGATATCTATCCTATATATCTATCCAAACGAATATCAGAAATCTCAGGTGCAGTATAATATTCATCGGTAAACACGTTAGGGTCTAGATGAAAAATTCCACCACTTTCTAAAGTCATTGATTGCTGTCACTGGAATGGCTGCATGAAGAAGCGCTTCACCTAAGAGCGCACTTATTTGATACTGTGTAACAGTTCTTCTTGGATTATTGCGAAGAAATTTTCATAAACCTTTGTTTAAAAGGTTTTAAAAGGAAGTATGAAAGCCATGCCCAAAGGTTGGAGCTTGTGGCTACAGTGTGGGACAAGCACACAACAGTTGTATGATTTTCTTTGGCCGTATGAATGAAACCTATGTTCTTGGTATGGATAGAGTGACCATCTAAAATTAGTAGAACTGGATCCTGAGCAGTTCGTTTTGCTTGTTTTAAAAAATGTTCAAACAAATGCTAAAAAAAAAATCACTCTTCATCTACCCCCTAGGGTGGCACGCGAATTCGGTTCCTGGCT
This sequence comes from Schistocerca serialis cubense, assembly GCF_023864345.2. Taxonomy (NCBI): domain Eukaryota; kingdom Metazoa; phylum Arthropoda; class Insecta; order Orthoptera; family Acrididae; genus Schistocerca; species Schistocerca serialis. The sequence continues at coordinate 205,307,614 of NC_064638.1, forward strand.
GAGCCCTATTTTTATGTTCAAACTTCGTTTTTGCCCTAGAGAAGAATACAAAAGTGGAAATGAGATTTGCTCCTACAAATATGCACACTACAAAAGTTACAGAAAACCTGTATCAGCTGAAGTAGCGGCTCCGATTTGTCGTCTTCCTTTGAGTGCAAACACTTTGCTGCTTTGGACTGAACTGTCAGAAGACAGGGTTTATCTACATTATAAATACGATGAGCAGAATGAAATCGTTTATCTTTCAATGCTTTAAGGATATCAAAAATGTGCGTACGTTAATCTTGTTAAAAGCTTGTGCTCTAAGCCTAATATTAGAATGCCTTTCTCTAAAGCACGCCACCCAGTCTCTTACTGTCATTTCAGACACTTTGTTGAAACGATATGGTATTTTACTACGGTCTGTCAACAGGAATGCAGACCATTCACTGTAAGTCAATAAAATTACTTTTCCATTTCAAAAATGTAATTAAAAATTTCTTGCTCTTGTTCCTCACTCAGCGCTGCCCTCAAGCTGCCAATAACGTTTTCACTGCCAACTGCATCTCTATTTCCTCAAGAGCTCTCGTTTCGGTGTAGTAGATGGAACATTGAATTTTTTGCTGCTACTGAAAATGACATGTTTTCACTCTTTACTGCTTCAATTGCCTTTTGGATCATAACAAGGTCCCATGTTTGTTGCTCTGTTTTCCGGATGTATTCTCTTGGCATCTTGAAGCGCTTGAAAGCCCTTGGGGAAGAGCAGAATAACGAACACCAGTTTTGTGTATAAAACTATTTGTACTTCCTTAATTTCAGTTGTTATTCGATGCATAAAATATGGCATCAGCTAATTTTCATTGGGATAAAAAAAACTGTAACTGTAACTGTAACTTAACCGTCGGGAATAGTGGCAATCGGCCCGGAAAAGTGGCCGACGCGTAGCGTGGTCAATTTTACCGATCGGATGCCATGTTTGTATCAGTGGTTCACAACCGAAGCAATACAACCAATGGAAACGACAGTGACTTATATTTGTAAGTCAAAAGGCATTGCGTGAACCGTCATATCGCAAAAACCTACTGCTTTAACAAAAGCGAAAAACGTAAAGTAATATGAATGACTTGCCGTACATCAAACTATCGAAAAAGCTAAACGTTTTTACAGAAAGATAACCGACTAAACTTCCTTTGTCAACGTCACTGACAATACTGATGGTTTAGATTACACTAGTTTGGCCACCGACTGATAGGAAGCAACATCGCCGAAGACATCAAATAATCAGTAGTCACTCTTCCTAACCTTGCCACTTTATCCTTCTTTCCACTACATAAAGCATATACAAGACTACAATTAGTGCCCGATAAAAGTTTCTTCATACATTACACATGTATTGTGCGCAGCGAGTGTCACTTGATTATATGAAACTCACATAAAAATCTATTCAGTTGATATGTCATGACTCCAATTACTACTCATTCTGAAATTCTCTGTTACGAAATGCACTATAACTAACATCTCCTCTGTCTTGCAGTGCAAAAATTAGGGTACCTGGAACAACATGCCTAGTCTATTAGTGCTGTTGTCCAAAGAGCTTAGTTACAGGTTCAAAGATACTTCAAACACTTAGTAACTGATTGTCTAATTACAACATAGGACTATATGCCGTTACAAAAATCCCACCATAAATTAAGCAATGAGGGTACAATCAGTTAGCTTTATATTTATATTAGGTGTAACTGAAATCGCAGTGAAGGCATCTTACTGAAATACACTCCTGGAAATTGAAATAAGAACACCGTGAATTCATTGTCCCAGGAAGGGGAAACTTTATTGACACATTCCTGGGGTCAGATACATCACATGATCACACTGACAGAACCACAGGCACATAGACACAGGCAACAGAGCATGCACAATGTCGGCACTAGTACAGTGTATATCCGCCTTTCGCAGCAATGCAGGCTGCTATTCTCCCATGGAGACGATAGTAGAGATGCTGGATGTAGTCCTGTGGAACGGCTTGCCATGCCATTTCCACCTGGCGCCTCAGTTGGACCAGCGTTCGTGCTGGACGTGCAGACCGCGTGAGACGACGCTCCATCCAGTCCCAAACATGGTCAATGGGGGACAGATCCGGAGATCTTGCTGGCCAGGGTAGTTGACTTACATCTTGTAGAGCACGTTGGGTGGCACGGGATACATGCGGACGTGCATTGTCCTGTTGGAACAGCAAGTTCCCTTGCCGGTCTAGGAATGGTAGAACGATGGGTTCGATGACGGTTTGGATGTACCGTGCACTATTCAGTGTCCCCTCGACGATCACCAGTGGTGTACGGCCAGTGTAGGAGATCGCTCCCCACACCATGATGCCGGGTGTTGGCCCTGTGTGCCTCGGTCGTATGCAGTCCTGATTGTGGCGCTCACCTGCACAGCGCCAAACACGCATACGACCATCATTGGCACCAAGGCAGAAGCGACTCTCATCGCTGAAGACGACACGTCTCCATTCGTCCCTCCATTCACGCCTGTCGCGACACCACTGGAGGCGGGCTGCACGATGTTGGGGCGTGAGCGGAAGACGGCCTAACGGTGTGCGGGACCGTAGCCCAGCTTCATGGAGACGGTTGCGAATGGTCCTCGCCGATACCCCAGGAGCAACAGTGTCCCTAATTTGCTGGGAAGTGGCGGTGCGGTCCCCTACGGCACTGCGTAGGATCCTACGGTCTTGGCGTGCATCCGTGCGTCGATGCGGTCCGGTCCCAGGTCGACGGGCACGTGCACCTTCCGCCGACCACTGGCGACAACATCGATGTACTGTGGAGACCTCACGCCCCACGTGTTGAGCAATTCGGCGGTACGTCCACCCGGCCTCCCGCATGCCCACTATACGCCCTCGCTCAAAGTCCGTCAACTGCACATACGGTTCACGTCCACGCTGTGGCGGCATGCTACCAGTGTTAAAGACTGCGATGGAGCTCCGTATGCCACGGCAAACTGGCTGACACTGACGGCGGCGGTGCACAAATGCTGCGCAGCTAGTGCCATTCGACGGCCAACACCGCGGTTCCTGGTGTGTCCGCTGTGCCGTGCGTGTGATCATTGCTTGTACAGCCCTCTCGCAGTGTCCGGAGCAAGTATGGTGGGTCTGACACACCGGTGCCAATGTGTTCTTTTTTCCATTTCCAGGAGTGTATTTTTCATATCACATTAATGTTTTGCAAAAATAGCCCAATTCTATTAAAAGTACAAATATAATCCAGTTATAAGGGGCATACTATACATGAAAGCATCAAACCAAAGTAGGAAGTTGTAGTCGAAGAACTTAATCAGCTGTCAGCATCTTCTCTCTCTCTCTCTCTCTCTCTCTGTCAGTAAAGAAATACCGTAGGTAACAGATTAAAATTGGCATCACAGTTCCTTTGGAGTTATGATTTAATCTGAGTATACATCAGTGACATCCAGTTATATTTTATTGATCTTGACACAATTAAATAGCATAACTGTAGATATATCAGAAAAATTATCTAACAGTTATTAGAGTAGGCTGTAAAACTATAGACTTTCATGCTCAGCGTTACAGTCAGGTAGCAGACCCATGGCATTAAATTGTGAAGTGATAAAAATGTATTAAAGTGTTCATTTAATCTTACTTTCCATCACAAACATTCTCATCAAGTGTAAAACAAAGTGCCGTCATCAAAACTCATCCAGACAGCAATGTTCCCGCACTTAACACTAATGTAATGCGGTTAACACATGCAAAGTCAATTCAGTCTACTAATTACATGGGATCCAACACATTTCGATCTAAATTAATTAGTGAAAGTACTGTCTTTGTTTGTGTACTTTCAATAGTTGCACCTTAATAGCTCGTGAAAACATGATAATAACGAGTATATATGTAAGTGCTGCTTATGACGTCTTCCGTACAACGCCCAGGTCGACAGTACTTTTCTCCTATTACAAAGAAAGTGGTTTTGAAAGCGAAAACTTTAGTGCCCATTCGGATAAAAGGTCTCAAATCAGTGTGATGACCGGTATTCTTTTTTTTTTGGGCTGACTCCAGCTATGCGTTGCAAAAATTAAGTTGCATATATCTGCCGAAGCACCAGAGAAAATGCGCCTGACGACACTTGGGATGGACACCGTAAAATCCAAAATCGCCAAAGATAAACGCAAAATATATCTGGTTACAAAATCAGACATCCCTTGATGTCTTCCTAAGAGACAATCTCCATTCCTGCTCAACTCACTGTGCAAGCATAGATCAGATGTGGCTTAAATTCAGAGAAATAGATCAACAGCAGTGGAGACATTTATAGCAAATCAATCAGTAACAGACTGATGCCCCATGATGCACAAAACGGATCAGAACACTGTTGCAATAGCAATGAAAAATGCGTGACAAATTTAAGAGAAAGCAAAATCCCCAAGGTTGGAAAGTTGTACAGAAGGTCGAAATTTTATGTGGACTTAAATGTGAGACACGACGCTAGAGGCTGTCAATTCGACTAAAAACCCAAGAATAACAATTACGGGCTACTTAACCTGAATTGACCCCATGGATAATGCGGTGAGGAAGAGCGAACCAAAGAGTGCGTTTTATTGGTAAAACACTTAGAAGATGCAACAAATTCACTAAAGAGACTGCCTACTCTACGCTTGTCCCTTCTCTACTAGAGTACTGCTTTGCGGTATGGGGTCCTTACCGGATAAGGTTGTCAGAGGACATCGAAAAATTTCAACGAAAGGCAGCTGGTTTTGTATTATCGCGAAACAGGGGAGAGAGTGTCAAATATATGATACGCGAGTTGGGAGGTAACCATTAAAACAAAGACGTTTTCCGTGGCGACGCGATCGTTCTACGAAATTTCAATATCCAGATCTCTCCTCTGAATGGGAAAATTGTTTTGTGGATACTAACCTACTCGTAAATGGGGAGGAATGTCACTGTAATAACATAAGAGCAATCTGAGCTCGCACGGGAAGATTTAAGTGTTAGTTTTTTCCACGCGTTCTACGAGAGTGGATCGGTAGACAAACATAGGCGAAAGTGGTTCGATGAACCCCTTGCCAGAAACAGAAGTGTGAACTGTAGAGTAGTCATGTGCGCTACTGGCCATTAAAATTGCTACACCACGAAGAAGACGTGCTACAGACGCGAAATTTAACCGACAGGAAGAAGATGCTGTGATATGCAAATGATTAGCTTTTCAGAGCATTCACACAAGGTTGACGCCGGTGGCGACACCTACAACGTGCTGACATGAGTAAAGTTTCCAACCGATTTCTCATACACAAACAGCAGTTGACCGGCGTTGCCTGGTGAAACGTTGTTGTGATGCCTCCTGTAAGGAGGAGAAATGCGTACCGTCACGTTTACGACTTTGATAAAGGTCGGATTGTAGCCTATCGCGATTGTGGTTTATCGTATTGCGACATTGCTGGTCGCGTTGGTCGAGATCCAATGACTGTTAGCAGAATATGGAATCGGTGGGTTCAGTAGGGTAATACGGAACACCGTGCTGGATCCCAACGGCCTCGTATCACTAGCAGTCGAGATGACAGGCATCTTATCCGCATGGCTGTAACGGGTCGTGCAGCCACGTCTAGATCCCTGAGTCAACAGATGGGGACGTTTGCAAGACAACAACCATCTGCACGAACAGTTCGACGACTTTTGCAGCAGCATAGACTATCAGTTCGGAGACCATGGCTGCGGTTATCCTTGACGCTGCATCACAGACAGGAGCGCCTGCGATGGTGTACTCAACCACGCACCTTGGTGCACGAATGGCAAAACATTTTTTCGGATGAATCCATGTTCTGTTTACAGCATCATGACGGTCGTATCCGTATTTGGCGTCATTGCGGTGACCGCACATTGGAAGCGTGTATTCGTCATCGCCATAGTGGCGTATCACCCGGCGTGTGGTATTGGGTGCCATTGGTTGCACGTCTCGGTCACCTCTTGTTCGCATTGACGGCACTCTGAACAGTGGACGTTACATTTCAGATGTGTCAAGACCCGTGGCTCTACCCTTCATTCGATCCATGCGAAACACTACATTTCAGCAGGATAATGCGCGACCGCATGTTGTAGGTCCTGTACGGGCCTATCTGGATACAGAAAATGTTCGACTGCCGTCCTGGCCACCACATTCTCCAGATCTCTCACCAATTGAAAACGTTGGTCAATGGTGGCCGAGCAACTGGCTCATCACGATACGCTAGTCACTACTCTTGATGAACTGTGGTATCGTGTTGAAGCTGCATGGGCAGCTGTACCTGTACACGACATCCAAGCTCTGACTCAATGCCCAGGCGTATGAAGGCCGTTATTACGGCCAGAGGTGGTTGTTCTGGGTACTGATTTCTCAGGGTCTATGCACCCAAATTGCGTGAAAATGTAATCACATATCAGTTCTAGTATAATATAATTGTCCAACGAATACCCGTTTATCATCTTCATTTCTTCTTGGTGTAGGAATTTTAATGGCCAGTAGTGTAGATGTAGATGGAGAATATATACAGTCTAGCTGGATATTATACTCTGAGCTGTCGATGCTCATAGTTAAATTGATCATCACTCTTCTGTGGAAAACAAGTCTGTGAAAGATTGTAAATTAGAAAGCACTTATTTGTATCGTAAACATAATTACAATTTGTGATTATTAAATTACGAACATTCTGTTTTTGTGTTATTGTGTACTAAAATGACATTTCTCTTTAAAAGTGACGTACTCATCTTGCATTTAACGTAATTGTCAGTATTCTAAGTAATTTCTCTTCTAAAAATATATTTAGATAGGTTTGTCGTGTCATTTTCTCTAGAAAAAATCTGCCATTCAAACTTCTCGCTAACTCCACAGATAATATTTCTATAGCACACGTTCGCATAGTTGGCTATTACGGTACTGCATGCATTTGCTCCCGTTTAACACCGAAATTCTCAAGAATAATGAACTCCAACGATTCTTGGTGAATAACGTAACCAGCCGCAAATACTTTTAAAATGTTTTTATTTCAGAGCCATTACCGATTTCGGGCACTGATGTCCGTCTTCAGATGGCTGACGTTTCCAGTTACTTACATATTCGTCAGTAGTATGTCGTTAGCACCTGTACTGCACAATAATATTTCAATATTTAGTGCCACTTTTACATTATTTCGATGACAAAAATATGCTAATAGCATGTCGTCAACATACAAGTGGCACTACATATTCAAATATTCTTGTGCAGTGCTGGAGCACAACATGCTGCTGATGAAAATGTTTATGTTACTGGAAACTGACTGTAATACGTCAGAAAATTAAAAATCAGTACCAAAATTGGTGAAAAAGTTTTTGTTACTGTTTCCCACTACAAAGAATATTGTAACCTTTTCGTATAAATAAAAAAAAATAAGATAAAGAAGTGTAACCTTCCCGTAGAAATAAAAAAATATAAAATAATGAAATGTAGCTTCCCGAACAGAAAATAAAAAATACAAATAATTAAATTTGGATGATTAAATTCTGACGTATGAAAACTGATAAATCTTAACTCATGAAAAACTGATAATTTTTGACGTAAGCAGCGCTACGCTGTGGCCCTGTGAAATCAATCTGAATCTGTGAGAAATAAACAGAAAAATTCTTACCTCGTGATGGTGTCACTGGATAACGCTATCTATATATCTGCTCGTAAATGGCGCTGCTTAGTGCAATGCTGGCCTATCTATTAATACTGGATAACATTTGTCTGAGATCTCAATTACTAGAAAAACTTACCTAGTGACATAGCTGCACAGCTGGTCGTCTGATTACTAAAGAGCATATGACTATGATCTGACAAAAATTCTGGAATATTTTAATTTAGATAAATGACTGGATCGAGGAAATTATACTTTTATAGTTGACTGGTAAAGACAATTATATTCTGAAAATTGTTTACGTTATTGATGAATATCTACAATCCATTACACGGGAAAACTGAATATTTTACAAATCTGGGCCAACTGTTGCTGACGAATTACAAAAGAAAAGATTGAAACAAATCCATATTAACATCTCAGACAAGTGACTTAACTCTGCATATGCCAATAAAAATAATAAAATTTACCTTACAATAGATGATTGACTTAATTACACTGTTGATTTTTCGTTGCATTAACAATTATTCATTTGTTCGTCATCTTCTCATTCCATGGTTTCATTTAGATCTGCGCCTGATCACAATTATTATTCAGTTCCATACAATAAAATTCTACAATTAGTTCTGCACTGTGACTCTAACTATAAACTACGCTGTACCAGAGACAGACTACTACTACACTGTAACAGCGAGCGACTGCAACTGGGGCAGAGGCAGCCTGACCTGCGACTTTATTACAGCTCTCTTTTAACAGGGGCAAAGATATTTTATGTCTCAGGCAGCGCTGTGAATTTTCGTTCTAGCAAGTGAGCAATACATCGACAATACATTTGCTCCAGCAGAGTGGTGAACCCCTTACAATATTATTCAAATTCTTTTGATAAACCGTGTCATACATACCTACCATGCTAATAAAAAAACTGTATCTTTATACTGCATGTGAAAAAATCACGTTTAAACATTAGATGGCATGTAACCTCTCCACTCAGAAAAAAAACTAAAAGGAAGTTCTGAATATTTTAAGTGGTACCCAGTCTGTAATTTAACACATTTTTAATGTTTCATTCCACCTTGTTACATTTTTAAATGTCTCTGGCTGAAGAACGGATTTTTTTCACCGACAACAGCCCCGTTCCCGTCGACGATTGTAGGGCGAGGGGGATGAAATAACACCAGAGGAAGAACATGACTAGACAGTCTGCCCGCGCCCCTTACACTGCCACAGCGCCGGTGTGTTAAGTTTTGTTCCGCTTTCTGAGAGAGAGGCCGCCCTGCTGCATTGACTCGACGGCAGGGGCGGACTCTGCAGGCCTCCTAATGCCCCGGCTGTTCCTCCAGGAGAACAAAGAACCTCCTAACGCCCTGCGCGCCACACTTGTTTAGGGCGGGTCTCTCCAGACAGAAAGGAGGCCCTCAGGACCGAGAATGGCCTCTTCAGGTTATATCCATGGGAAATTAAAGCAGCGCTTGTACAGCCATACCTCATTCTCCCGCTCTGCTTATACCATTCCTTTCCTTTTTTGTGATCGACGTCTTTTTTCTCTACTGAAATTAGATGCGGAACGTATTCATTCTTCACTTTAGCAATCTTTTCTTTGATTCTGGGTTGGTATTCGTCATTAATTAACATTAACATTACTGATTGTACCTAATACTTTGATTTATCTAAGAAATAGTCTGACGAAAGAATGGAAAATAGAAAGAGATATTTTATCTAAGGACAATAAATTGCGCAAAAAATATACGTTCACTTCTATTGCCGGTCGGGGTGGCAGAGCGGTTCTAGGCGCTACAGTCTGGAACCGCGCAACCGATACGGCCGCAGGTTCGAATCCTGCCTTGGGCATGGGTGTGTGTGATGTCCTTAGGTTAGTTAGGTGGCTCTGAGCACTATGGGACTTAACATCTATGGTCATCAGTCCCCTAGAACTTAGAACTAACCTAAGGACAGCACACAACACCCAGTCATCACGAGGCAGAAAAAATCCCTGACCCCGCCGGGAATCGAACCCGGGAACCCGGGCGTGGGAAGCGAGAACGCTACCGCACGACCACGAGCTGCGGACGGGTTAGTTAGGTTTAAGTAGTTCTATGTTCTAGGGGACCGATGACCTCAGATGTTAAGTCCCATAGTGCTCAGAGCCCTTTGAACCCCCCTTTCACTTCCATTTGCTCACAAGCCCATTGACAAAATACGAAGCGGTTATGAAAATCATCGTAGTTAATATTCTGATGCAACGAAATATGATAGATGTAAAATTTATGACGACCTAAATTTGTTTAAACACTATGCTGTCATATTTCAGAATCACGAGCACCATATCGGGAACTTACGAGAGGATTTACAGCAACAGCAGTTATCATTCCAATGTCATTATATTTCCCTGGTAGCGTTCTACGTGCCATTATCTTTAATTTACGCACCGACTAATGGTGAACTCTTGCACAAGGACAGTAAAAGGAAGCACGAAACGTCATCCCTGCAGTATGCCGTTAATATAACTGGTAATGACATTTGCGATATTTCTTCCAGATTCACCATAACTCAAAATAACTTCAAACTCAGAAGAATGTGTTTATGAAAGCCGGTCTTAAGATGGCGTTATACAACACAGCCTAAAGGTACAACCATAAAAAAAAACTCTACGTGTAAATATTTGCAGTGGGAATGCTGAAGGTTAGATCATATAATTAGTGAAGAGGTACTGACTAAAACTGAGAGAAAAAATTTTGTTGCATAATTTGACTAAACAAAAGGAGCTTAGTTATTTGGACACTTTTGAGGTATCATGGAATGGTCAATTCGGTAACGGAGTGAACTGTATGCGTGTTTATGAGGGGGAAGGGAGTTAATAATTGTTGAGGGAGACTCAGGCTTGACTGTAGCAAGCAGGGTCAAGTGGATGTGATTTTCAGTAGTTATGCAGAGACGAAGAGGCTTGCACACTTGCACAGGATAAACTAGTGTGAAGAGCAGCATCAAAATATCCTACAGACTGAAGACTACGGCAACAACATTAACTGAAAAGCCTGTAATGAAAGACTCCTTATAGGATTCTGTTCCAGAAGAATGAGTAAATACAAACTGAGAGCAACACTGAATACTGCTCTGTTCGGTATCATCATATTCATAAAGACAGCCCCTCCCAATGGGTATTGATGGCACAGCTGGAATCATGTGCCAGAGCATACGTGCTTGGAACTTAGATTTTGTGACTCATTTGGCAAAACAAATGTTTCATTACAAAGTTATTCATTTTTTAGTTCGTGGAACATAATACAAAATTAAAATTTGGGGTTCTCATTGTGGAAAACAAGAGCTGTAGCATGTTTGACTGGCAACAGCTCCATCTTGTAGAATCTGAATAGTGCTGTCTTGAAGGTGCGCTCCATACTTTTATTTAGGTCGTTACTGTTTCCTTGAGATATAAATACTTCTCAAAATCTTTTGATACCTCAATTTAAATGACTCAACCGCCAGGTTTTGTTAGTTACTGTGTCTGTTGATGTTGAACTACAAGGGCGTGCTGAAAAGCAATGCCTCAGAATTTTTATGTGGAAATTCTTAAAGGTTTTTAAATAACACAAACTTTATTAACATTCTGCACCCTTATTCTTTATGAGCCTACATCACCTGCAAACTCGTTTCTAACAATCCCGCCCCTCTCCTTTCCAATGCTAGTGTGCTGCCGCACTCTACCTACAAATCCCACCAACCCTCCACCTGCATACCTTCCATGTCCTCTCCGAAAGGAATTTCAACCATCTCCCTGACTGATACCCTTCCTACTAACTCTGAACCCACCCCACTCCATCCAACCCCTCCCTCTCTCCCAGGCTTCCTCGTCACCCTCTTTCCGCGCCACGCCTCAGCCTTTTCCTCCTAACTGTCGCTGCCCAGCCCATTTTCCTTTCAAATTTATAGATCCCAGTACCAGCTACTCCTCCCTCCTTGCCCACCATGGCCACGCCTCTCTCATCACCACCTCTCACCGCTCAGTCCTCATCATCACCACTCTCCTATCTCCCTCTACACCCACCTCTCTTTTCATTAACAATCTACCATCCCACAGCAGATTCTTTCCCAATTTAGTGAAAGTGAACAGTACTGCGTTTTTAATGGTCAGTGTCTCTTCTGTCGTGTTCAGCGTTTCCTAGAGTTTTTTCAAGTATTTAGTGTTCTTAAAAGTGTTTTTAAAGGGTTTTTAACTGTGCTGCCTGTCCACATTTTTATCATTGTTTATAAACTATTCATGAAGACAGTGTTATTTCTTACGTTCTCCCACTGACATAACCTTTTAAAAAACTTTAAATTCGTGGGAAATATGTCTTCCTGATTTGTGCTGCATCTGAGACAGTATAAAATGTCCACTAGCTAAGGATCGGATTGATTGCACCGCTGACAGCCTACCGCAGCCCCCCTCCCTCCTCCCAGCCAATCCTTCACCCAACATGAAACGAGGGGGGGATGAAAGAACAACACAGAGAAAAAATTCTTGTTTATGTCCGCTTACATTTTTTTTCATACAGTCACCTTGGTGACGAACACTTTCCTCCCAACGAAAGAGCGGTTTGTTGATACCATCACTATAGAATGTTTGTCTTTGTTGACAAAGCCACAGCATCACTTCTGCTGCACCGCTTCATCATTATCAAACTGACGTCCACGGGAGTGTTCCAGTTCCGGGAGCAGAAGAAAATCGATGAAAATAGGACGGGACAGTAAGGGGGATAATCGATGACAGTGAAACCAAGGCGTCGGATTGTTGAGGATGTTTCAGCGCTCGTATGTGGTCTGGCATGATCAAGCTGAAGGAGAGGATGTGCTCCATGAGCGGACGAACTCTTCGAATCCGAAACTCTATTACAGCATGCTGTTTCTCACGCACCGACGGAGTTACGCTACACACCGCCATGTTACACGCAACAATTCGGTGTCCTCTAGCGGTAGAGGGATGCTAATATGTAAACATTAAAAATAAAGATGTAGAATGCAAATGTTTTTTTCTTTAAAAAGCGTTAAAATTTTTCACGTCATAATTTCGGAGGCATTACTCTTCAAAACGCCCTCGCAATAAACGTGGAGGGGATGGAATTCGTGCGCTTGATTTTCTGCTAGTGAAGCTGTTCTTATACTTGCATCACTGTAATCAATGTTTATCATATACAGTCTCAACACTGGCGTTATTATAGTCTGTTCCCTGTACTGTTGCTGCCGAAGAATCACAGTGTAGGCTACACGAACTTCGTGCGGTTAGCCCACTTCTTAGCACAATAACATTAATATCTAAATAGCTAATACATCATTCTAATGCTTATAGGAATATGGAATCAATAATAAACCAACATCCTAAACAGGGATCAACCTTAATGCATGAATTACATGTGTTTTTGTCATCGTGAAAAAACAATACTCGTACACTAACAAAGGCAACAGATTAAAATAGTTTTTATCGTAATATTTTAGAGGAATGATTAGTGAAAAACTAAACTGTGGAAAAGACGCTGAGTAGGTATTTGGGAGGGACTCGACATCAAGAATTAGATTTCTTTTAGTTTATCAAAATCACTTACGTTACAATGCAGAATGGTTTGGTAAAAACTTTTTAAGCCAAGATCGCATAAATACTCCTTTACTTTCGACAGATTTTTATTTCGTCTTCTACTCTTTTTATTAGCCCAATCGGACTAATTCGTCCAGTAACAATCCAGAAGGTATCTTATGTTTACTGATTTACAGAAATTTTAGTCTAACTGAGGGAAATATTTACGTAAGCTGGACGACTGTCAGTTGTTGGTACAACTGCCAGTCGTCCCGTTTACGCCTTCTCTCGTAAAGTTTCGGACAGGTTACAGTTTCCGAGGTATTCCTTTAGTGTATCACAGGTCAGTTTCTTTGCCTGTGATATAAAAAGCATATACTTTACACGTGAAGTTCTATGCGCCATTTTATGCCTTGGGAGGCAGGGCTACTTCTAGAGTCTATTGCCTATGGTCTCTATAGTGTAAGAGAACGCTAAACAGTTATCTTCAAAAAGTCGCCTTCTTTCGTAAAGGAAATGAAGATTAGGGTTTTAAGCCACATTTTCGTACAGATTTGCTGTTGGGATGCATCTGGGGCACTTTTTCTTTACGAGATTTGTCCGGAAAATACGTATAAAAGTTGAACAATGTCTTTATGTTACAAGTTGCAGTCACCGCCAGGTGGGACTACTGCTGTAATCAATCCCATCAACGCTCAGTTGGAGTCAGAGCACTCTGCGTGAAGGTGGGAGTGTGCGGCAGCTTGTTGACAGTTACCCTTTTTCACCTGCCGTCGGCATGGAGCTCTCTCTGATTGAGGAACAGCGCGTTAACATCAAGTTTCTTGCAAAGCTAAGCATGAATGGCCGTGAGATTTTTGAGTGATTGAAACAGGTTTACGGAGACAATTCTCTGAAGGAACCAATTGTGAACACGTGGTTAAAAAGGTTCCGGGATGGCTGAGAAGAAGTGAACGATGACCCCCGCCCAGGACGCCCGTCGACATCGAGTTCCGATGCAAATGTTGAACGAATTCGGGCTTGTGTTCTTAAAGACCGTAGATTGGCAGAATGATTGCTGACGAGCTGTCAATTCCCAAAACAATCGTTCACGAAATCCTGACACAAAAACTTGAAATGAAGAAATTGTGTGCGAAGATCGTACCGAAGCTCTTGACGCCAGAACAGAAAGCAAAGAGAGTTGAGTGTTGTGAGGATTGGTTGGAAGCAGAGGAACGAGGGGACTTTCTCAACCGAGTCATCACTGGAGACGAGTCCTGGTTTTACGAATTCCATGTGGAGCTCAAATTTCAAAGCAAGGAATGGAAACTAGCAGGAGAACCGAGAAAAAGTCGCGAAAATCAAGGTCCAATGCGAAGACAATGTTGATTGTTTTATTTGATTCTAGGGCATTGTTCACAAGGAATTTGTCCCTCCCGGCCACAGAGTGAACGGAAATTTTTACATTGAAGTTCTGACACGTCTCAGAGCTCGTGTGGCCCGAGTTCGACCGGAGTTGGCAAAAGGGGGCAAGTGGATCCTTCATCACGACAATGCGCCCGCTCACACGTCGCTCGTTGTGCGCGAGTTTTTGGCCCGAAGCTCAATCACCGTGACAGACCACCCGCCTTATTCACCCGATTTAGCCCCGTGTGTCTTCTTCATGTTCCCGAAATGCAAAATGGTGCTTCGGGGGCTGCACTTGGGAGATGTGGAAGCCATCAAGGCGGAAACGGCACGGCAACTGAACAACATCACAACTGAAGACTTTCAGCTATGTTATCAACAGTGGAAACGATGTTGGCAGAAGCGTATCGCTTCTCAGGGCGAGTACTTTGAAGGAGACCATATTGTAATACCTGAATAACAGTAAACTAAAGTTATTATTAAACTTTTATACGTATTTTCCGGACAAACCTCGTATCTAACGGCGCACTTGCTTTCTTTCGATCTTTTTTTAAACAACATTGTGGGTGGGAAGATAGTACTTTTTAGGCATCTGTCTCGATGGTAATTACTGATGAAAATACTTGTCTAGCAGTCGAAGTCACAGCGGTCGGTTTCTGCCAGTTTAAATATTGCTGTGCTCTACCAAATTCGGAGAGTTACGTCAGTGTAAATATGCAGATGCAGAAAGATAATCCGTGTTTTATTCAGGGCGTACCTATCTTCTGCATTTCTATGGAGTGGCCGACAACACGGGGGCCTGTACTTGTTGCTGTCCCCTTCGGCGGTCCGCCGCTGCTTAAATATTCTGAGCTCAATGCCGACGGCGGCCGCCATTCTGACAGGTGTTCTGTCCGGAGAGCAGGGCCGCGCTATGAATTGTGGAAGCAGTAGCAGGGAAGTAAAGCAACCGTGGGGGCACACAACCAGTCCGAATCCAGCTCACAGCATCACAGCTGCGTGCCTACGTTTTCGTCACTAAGTTATTCTTGTCCTATAGAAACCTTTCGATTCTGTAAAAAAAATATTTCTCCCTCCATACGAGGTACAAATACCGAGCGAGCTGGCGCAGTGGTTAGCACATTGTACTAGCATTCCGGAGGACGGCGGTTCAGTCCCTCATCCGACCATCCTAATTCAGGCTTTCCGTGATTTGCCTAAATCGCTTCGGGCAAATGCCTGGATGATTCCTTTGAAAGGGCACGACCGATTTCCTTCCCCAACCTTCCCTAATCCGATGGGACCGATGACATCGCTCTTTGGTGTCCTCCTCCTTCCCCCCCCCCCCCCCCCTCCCGCCCAAAAAAAATCAATCAACCAACGAGGAATAAGTTAGTCGCAAAGAAACATTAATCGGCGGATGCATGAGCGAATCAGATTAACTGTTTAACTGTCAAGAAATCTGTGTTCTGTAGAAGACAGGGTATTTTTAAACCGATGTACCACATGAGTGTGAATGAACATTAAGTTGCTTCTTCTTCTTGAGTAGCGTTTATAGGCATGTAGAACGTATTAAAGTGCAACGTTTTCTCACTTATGTATAGGCACGTAGGCACGAGGTCTTCACACGTTCCTCTTCGTCTGTCGTCTCGGAGCTTCCGCAGCGCTGGGCCGAATCTCACACGTCACCATGACAAGAACCCACGCCCTCTCAACGCCGTGCGGTGCGCGAGACAAACAAAGCGGCGTATCGGTCCGGAGACTTCCTCCTAACTGTTCGTTGAGGGACTCAGATTCTGTCTGTGCGCTTCTAAGCATATGTTAGCATCCTAAATAAGGGTCGCCAGCCTCGCTTTGACCAGAGAGACAGGGTTTAAATAGTCACTTCCCCTGTACCACTAACCAGTGCCCTGTAGCAATCCACCTAGGCTACTTTCAGCTCTCAGATACGACCATTGGATTGGGAAACGAGCAACGCTGACAGTCACTACACACACAAAACCGTTTACAGTATCTCCACCATAAAAAAACTGAACAACAGTCTAAAGTTAAAAGGGAGAAGGACTCCATGCAAGAATACCACAAGTTTCCACTGGACCGAATGGGATTTAGTGTTTTCTATAAGACCTCTGAAGTTTTCCTCGTCGTTATCAAATACTACCCCCAACTAGCTAATGTCTCCACATAGTAATGTGAGACCTGTGGTCACCTGGCGAATGCTAGCTCATTAAGTCGCTCACTTTCTCCTAAAAATCGAAGAACAATTGTACTGATCACTGAGGATCATTCACTGGCGAATTCATACCAGCATCACATTGAAAACCTCACCTCAGCCCACAGAGCCTACGACCTCCGTTCAATACTCTCGAGGGCTGCCGGCTCATTGATTTCCCGAGCTACAAAACCGCTCCACGACATTATTTTAACAAGGAGATCTTTAGACCAATCAACCCCCAGAGAAAAATACGGGGGCTTCAAATGGTCATTTCTAGCTAATCCTTATAGTTCTTGTAATGTGCTGCTTTCTCTGATAACTTTCTTTTCCAAAGGGTGTTAGGAAGCACCGGCCATCCTACGGAAATTACCCACCTTTTAAAGCAGCAAGTTCGGTCCAGACCACTACCATTTAGCTGGATTGCTGGACGGCAGACCCTTTTTTTCGAGCCCGGATAATAGTCCTCGTCTTTTCGAAACTGGTAAACTGCCGCTGGCGTCCTCAACAACGACCCCTCACTAGGTGAAGGGCGCGGCCAGGAAACGGTTACCTTACAGTCGGACACCCGAAATTACCGTAAGGTCGTCGTGATTGATTTATTCATACCACGTTTCATTTCATACTCCGCTAATGATATTACATATCTCAGGTTGCCACAAAGTTTGCTCTGGAGAATCAAGTGATTTATTCGGATGAATTAGTTACAACACTTAGTACCCTAGCTAGAAATAGGAATAGAATAGCTATTTCCATAGCAAATACTTGAATTTTTCAGTGATTAAAAATTATTCTATCGTATTTGCCAATAAAAGTTTCTTTATACGATGGACCAAACTCATTAGTGGACTTATGAGCCGGCCGGAGTGGCCGAGCTGTTCTAGGCGCTACAGTCTCAAACCACGCGACCGCTACGGTCGCAGGCTCGAATCCTGCCTCGGGCATGGATGTATGTGATGTCCTTAGGTTAGTTAGGTTTCCCTAAGTTCTAGGGGACTGATGACGTCAGAAGTTAAGTCCCATAGTGCTCAGAGCCATTTGAACCATTTTTTTGGACTTATGAGTTATTGAAACAATTATTTCACACAGAGCCGCAGTATTCTGGATACATTAAATAATAATATTCTTCCATAAGTTTTGTGATCTTCGTAATGCGCTATTCTAGAAGATTTGTTTCTCGAAGTTTTCTATGCAACTTAAACATGAAGCTCATGTAAGGTGTATAATTCGATGTAAGAACGAGCTGCTAACACAAGCAGATAGTATTTCGAATGTCATGTCCGTAATATTACGTTGCCTTCAATTTTGGAAAGGGTGCCCTGCCCATAATATTTCGGGAGTAGCATTTTAGTGACGAATGCCACATCCATAATGTTACTGGTATGGAAATCCTCACTAAGATTTGTACCCGAAATATTACGGGCACGGAATTCTTTCGGACACTGAAACCAAAGTAATATTGCGGGTATGGCACTCAAAGTGTAAAGTCCTGATCTATTAAGATATGAATATCTATGCCCTGTGTAAACTGAAAACTCGATCTCACCACGAATGATTAACGAAATAGTGTCACAGGCACACAAACTTAATATAAGCACAACAGAAACGAATATGCGTAGCGATGCATTGCCACATAAGATAGTAGGCAATGACCAATTAAAACCTGTCCAAAACTTGCATACTATACATACTTCCAGGTTACAGCCGAGAGCCATGATTGTTCCTCGGATCTGTAATCACTCGATTTAGACTCGAAAAGAATAATTAAATGTTTCATTAAACCAATGAGGTCATGATGTAATTTAAGAACAAATTTCGGCATAGTATTGAAAACAGAGACGCCTCACTGCCTTACGTTCCTTGTAATACAGTATATCACTATTATACAAGAACACAATGCATACTCTTCTGAGGTCATCAGCATTCCAACACAACTTCCAGTGACCTATCTTTCTCCACATGTCATTTCATGCAAAGATGCGAAATTTGTTCTTGATCGGCTGTAAGAGTGGCGCTGCACTGAATCACTTAGCTAATCATGGCGTGACTGTTCACTCGTATGACTAAGTCTGGAGCAAAAGAGCTTCACCAGACGATGGCGAAATAATTCAGAGAACTGTCTCAAATAACTTGTGTATTGTTCTCAAAACAGTGCAGACAATTTGGAAAGACCTCATGTGTTCCTAAGTACTACGAAATGAATTGAAATTTTTGAAAAGGGAGGGGACTGATGACCATAGTTGTTAAGTCCCATAGTGCTCAGAGCCATTTATTATGAAAAAGGTAACAAAGTTACACGTTCGTAAGACACGACTTCTAGCAAGACAAACTACTTGTAACGAAGGAGAGGATGATTAGTTTGAATCTAACACAACGGATCGAAAAGAAATTACTAGATCATACACATCAGCATTCATGTTACGAAAAGTGTGCAATCCATGAGTGTGTCGCTACCCACAAAGACACTATTTCACGTTAGAATTCATTGTAAATTCTGTTTGAATAATGATCGCAAAACATTATGCGAATGTATATAACACATAACTCAAGTAACCTACTCATCGCCTACTAATAACTACAGCAAACAAATGTACCAATCTCCTCAAGGATTTTCATCGCTGCGGTACTGAAATGAAATGATTGTATGACATTGTTGGTCAGGATGTCCCAGTCTGGTTCGCCCGCCAAGTGCAAATTCCATTTCAGTCGGCGCCACATTGGGAGACTTGCGGCCGACGATAAGGACAGCCCAACACCCAGTTTCCGAGCGGAGAAACTCTGCAACCTGGCCGGGAATCGAACTCTGGTCCAGTGCATGGGAGGCAAGCACGTTACCAACCAGCTAAGCTGTCGGACACTGCCGTACTCAAACTGCAGCACACTGAAAGCCAACCAGGCGAGAGCAGAATCAGAAACAGACACATGTGAGTTCCCATTCGAACTGTAACGTCTCATAGTTAGACACCGGTAAAGTTTTCTGTTGGTCGGGGTCCCGATCAGCACTCCAAAGGCAGAAACATTCGTTAGTGGAGACACATGGCGAAAGCTCAAAGTGCTTAGCTCGGATAATCGAAGCTGACCGTAGTATGAAGAACTTGCAAAACAGTGCAATGATAAACTCATGATTTTAGAAAACAAAAATACTGTGGGCAAAAATGAAACTGAAATTGACTAGACTACCTTCACTCTGTAGTCTTGCTTCCCCTTAATGACTCGAATAAGTTCTGGGTGAAAGAAGTACGATTCCCAATCGAGCCTAGTCTAGACTGGAAATGACTGTTCTGCACGTGTCTCAGGCACAGGGAGGGACCTACCCAATCTGTCGCCTGCATGCGAGCCTCAGCCTACTTTGTAGTTTGATTCACTAGCTAATTCACCCTAGTAATCAAAAATTATTGGGATATTAGTTTTGTTTTAGAATTAACAAAAAGCACATGTTCTTCAATCTTCATTTATTATCACACTTTCAACAGTGAAACATTTCATTTTAATAATAACATGAATATTTACAGAAAATGTATTTTCCGATCTTTAGTACTCGTAAAATCCTTCACAATATCTATAATTGAAAGTGGATATCGTATTCAGCACTAACCAAAGATAAATTGTTTACCTTACTTTGTGAACACATAGACTTAAAATAATGTTTTATTACGTTTTCTTTAGAAAAAATATTTCACTATGAGCTACTACCGTAACACAGCATTTCTGGCAGCACCCCTGAGCACATCCTTTGTGTATTTTCGATGCTAGAGATAGCTTCCTATATCAGGGGTAAGGGAACTTTGTTCAGCCTCCATAAAATGGACCATTACTCCTGTGTGCCTTTTAAATGAGTTGTGGTTCAGGACCAGTGTACTGGCTAGGTATTTTCCAACATCTATTGCAAACACACTTTTTTGAAGAGACGTGGTAGAAATCAGAATTGTGCTGAGGAATGCTAATAGTGGGAGCGGTAAACGGCGAATGGAAATGCCTGCATTCTGCTCCTGGGTTGACTGTCTATCAGGTCAGAATGTTTCGTGGTGTGGCTGTGAGCTCTCTAAAGGAAGTCGTTAATGGACAGGCCTCAAGGGTGTAAGAACTCCGCCGTAGACTCTGTGGGGCGATGTTCTAAGAATGTTGAAAGAGTCTACTAGTGCGTTACGGTGCGTGGGCAAGAAATTCTGCTGAAGCTGTCCGTCGTATAAACCAGTGTCGGAGTTTAGAGAGTGCGAGTCTGCTCGGTATGCAAGACCGCGTAGCGTTGTTGGGTTGGGTTGTTTGGGGGAGGAGACCAGACAGCGAGGTCATCGGTCTCATCGGATTAGGGAAGGACGAGGAAGGAAGTCGGCCGTGCCATTTCAAAGGAACCATCCTGGCATTTGCCTGGAGCGATTTAGAGACATCAGGGAAAATCTAATTCAGCATGGCCGGACTCGCGATTGAACCGTCGTCCTTCCGAATGTGAGTCCAG